>NW_020456043.1:1643068-1649055 GCF_003342845.1 Nothoprocta perdicaria | reverse complement strand
AATTTTTATTATTTTTTCCCACCCCCTCCCCTTCCCCGCGTAGGAATTTTCACACGGCCAAAACGGCTTTTCCCGACCCCAATCCCGATGCAGTGCCAGGCCGGGGGGCCCCGGGGGCTGGGCGGATTTGGGGGCCCCCCCGCGGCCCAGTCGCCATTCCGGGTGTTTTCTCTTTCGCAGCGGGGTTTTCAGCGCAGCCCTGCAACAGGAAGCGGTGCCGCGGGGGCCGCGCTCCCGAAAAGCCACCAGGGCCAAAGGGCCCTTGGAAAAGGCACTGCCAGCCGGGCACGAGCGGCCGCCGCCCCCCGAGCACCCCGATTTGCGCGTTTCTTCCCCMAAAGCGGGATCTGATGAGGGCGGGGAACACCCAGCAGCAACTTTTGCCTCCCTGCTTGCTCGGAGCAACCGGGATTTGTACTAAAGCGGTGGCCGGGCTGTCCCCACCGCGGCTGAACCGGGGGTGCAGCCCTGTTTCCTGCAGCATTTCCCTATTCCCTCGTTTTCTTCGGCTGGGATGCAGGGCTGGCCGCAGCGGGAGCTGGCACAGCCCGCGCRGTCCCTCCCGGCCACGGCCGGACCRGGCGAGGAAGTGTTTTATTTCCCCCCTTATAACTGGATTTTGCCGCCCGTGTTTGGAGCCTTCGGCTCTAATCCTCTTTTCTGCCATATGGCCGCTGAAATCTGACTCGATTAATCGCTGMGAGGAAAAGCCTCCCGGGCCGAGGATGCTCCGAGCAGCAGCCCTCGCCCAGCCCCAAAGCTGGGCACCGATTTGGGCTGTAAAAAGGGGCTTTTTCTGATTCATTTTCTATGGGGGTGTCGCGAGCCCTGCTGCCATCTCGCCTGGCTCCGTCGCTTGTGGATAAAATCCTGGCGGGCTGGAGATGCCTCTGCTGGGCACTGATGGAGAGGAGGCCTTTGCCACCCATCCGTATCCCTGCAACGAAATAAAATAAATAAATACAAATTCATATYCCTGCTGCGGTGCTCCAGGGCTGCGTGGCCCGCAGGCAGTGCTGCCAGCCAAAGCAGGAGCCTGGATTTTTTCATTATTATTATTATCATTATTATTTTTCTTGCATCTTATCTTGCATCTCTTCTCGCTGTTCCTCCCCTTCTTGTTCTGGGGGTGCCGGGAAGGAAGTGTCGCCCCAACACCTCTTTTTGGAGGGAACAACATGTCCAGGTCCCCTCCCAGCCCCGTGCGGGGCRGCCGAGCGATCCCGGTCCGGCGGGGCCACTTGCTGTGGGATGCGGGGCCACCGGCACCACGAGCGATGCTCTCGGCGTGCGTCCGTCCCTCCACGCTCCGTCCCCCGGATTTGGCACCCCAGGGTCGACTCGAGACACCAAACACAATTCCTCTGCAAGCTCTGTGCCAAAAAATAAGGAAMTATCCCTGCTGTGGGGTGGCAGCAAAGCTGATACCCCCTGATGCTCTTCACGAGCAGCTGCTCRAGCCCTGGACACCTCCTGGGCAGCAGATGTGCTGAAAGCTGCTCACGGAACCCAGCACCTCTAGTGTTCACCTCATCCCATCCTGCSCTTGCTTCTTGCATGTTAATTTTCCTCCCCCATTGCCTCTTGTGGTCATCGCAGCTCCATCTAATGAGTTGATCCCAAAGGAGATGCTGCTGTGGTGGGCGACTCAGCAGAGGGAAGCGGGATGAGATGCACTGGTTGGAAACTAGCCTGGTTTGTGCTCGGTTTGGGTGCCCAGATGTTGAGTGGTCGGGTTGCATCAACCCTTGTTCATCAAGGGTTGGCCATGGGCTTCACACTCCCATAATCTGCTATTTTGAGGCTTCTGCTCAGGCTGGATTTGGGAACAGAGGCATCATCTAATCATCAACTAATGCCCCACTTGATAAGGGCACTAATGAAGCTGGTCCTGAAGGAAGACTTTGGGACCTTCTCCCGTTGACCCATGATGGGATCCATGAATCATTATGGTTGGAAAAGACCTCCAGGATCATCAGGTCCGATGATAAACCCATCACCACCATGCCTATCATCCACAGTAAGACTGGGGTCCCTGCCTAAGAAAGCGCCTAGAGGTGCTTAGGGGACGTGTGGCACTTGATGGAGTTGAAACACAACCCAAACTAACGCRTATTTATGAAAAACAACCCATGCTGATGTGCATTTATGAAACCCAACCCAAGCGAACGTGCATTTATGAAACACAAGCCATGYTGATGTGCTTTCCCGACGTAACTAGGGAAAATCTCCCGCTCTGAGAGCACCGGGCGTTSAGCAGGAGCCAAGGAAGCCTCTCCGCCGGCGCGCGAGCATGGAAGTAGCTAGGCAACCCGGAGCGCTCCCGCTGACTGGCACGTTGGGGAAAATAGTGACACCGGCGTTTGGGCTGATTTCTGCACTAATTATAGGAAGGGCTTCTCAGCGCTGTCATCCGGCGCCGTGTCGCCGGCGGCTCCTCGCAGAACCGGCCCTCCTTCGGCAGGAGGAWAGGGGGGTTCTCTGCTCTTGGGATTTCAGCTTGGCACCTTGGATGCCATCAGGAGCTGCCTGGAGGAGCCGGTGGTCTGGGAGGCTCCTTGGGATGCTCCTGCCCGGTCCCTGTCCTCGTTGGAGTGCTTGGGGTTGGTGATCCTGAATCCAGCGGGTTCACAGGGGGCTTTTTCCCAGGATTTGGCCTCTGTGGTGGCACCAGTCCAACCTGCTGGGTTTCCATGTCCCCCTTGCCAATGCCACGCGTGGTCATGGGCTAAGTGACACCGTGTGTCACAGAAGCTGGACAGAGAGCCTGGAAGAAACCATGTTCACTTGACTGTTCCTGTCCAAATCTCATACAAGAGAGAATCAACAGGCACTGCAACCAGATAAAGCCCAAGAACATTTAAGAAGAGCAACAAATCCTCATTGTATCTCCCTGCCCAGGGGTGGCACAGGACCGCTTGAACAAGACTGGGTGCCCACGAGGCACGAGTCTGATGCATTTAAGGAAAAATCCACAGCCCGTGTGACACGGGATGCCAGACCCAGCGAGCAGGATGAGCTTTCCAGTGGTTTTGATCTCCACGGAGCCAGGATCACCTGAGTGCATTTCGCTGGCATGTTGAGTTCTTGGAGAAGCCGGGCTTTTCATGTCATGCTGGTTGACGAAGTGTCGGTCACTGCTGGATGCAAAGTGTTCGGGATTGATTTCAATCCCTTCCAGACAAAATGTCTTTAGTTGGACTCATTGCAGATAAAGGGAAACGAGATTAAAAAACAGGCATTGAAAATCAGGGAATGGAGCTTGAGCATGACCGGGGCTCTTGGAGCAAGGGGAGCTGGATGTGCCCCTCTTCTCCTGTCCCAAGGGTCTCCCTGGGCCTCMAAGCCTTTCCTGGTGGGATTGGTCCCATTGCAGCCAGCTCTAGGGCATGGGGCTTTGCGTAATCTTTAGAGAAGCAGCAAGGATGGAGAACAGATCCCACTCTCCCCCGGCCATCTTGGGGTTTTACATCAACCGAAATCGCTCTGATGGAGATTCCTCCATCCCCAATGTCCATCTTGKCAAGTCAGTGTGGACGTTGGCTCCTTGGAGGACGCTAAAGGACAGCGTGGATGTCCTGGGAGCCGGGCAGAACCTCACTTGTCACACTCTTCTGCCCACTCGTCCCCCACTCTGGACTCAGGTGCTCCTGGATGCTCCCAGGACGCTTGCATGGGACATCCAAGCCGCAGGGAGCCCAGGTCGTGCARCTTCATCCCGCGGGCGCTGCCGCTGCCTCCTCCTCCTCGCGCCAGCTCGCTAGCGTGGGCGGCAGCTGGATGAGGAGGTGAGAAATCCTGGAAGCGCTGCGCCTTTCCGCGACAGCTGGAGTGTGGATGCAGGAGTGGGACGGCGCTTTGCACACCCAGCTCCATCCAAAGCATGAGCAAGCCGGCCCGTTGATGTTCCAGCTGCTCTGGATTCCTCAGCACTTCCCGATGGGCAGACAGGGATTTGGGGGAACRGACTGAACTTTTTATGGAAGGCTTGGTTTGGGGCAAGTTCTTTGGTTTGTATAGGGCATGAAGAGGAGCCGGCATCGGCGCCGTCACCRCACAGGAGCCCTTTGCTCTTGCGTCTCTCTCTGCTGCGGCTGCAAGAGCGGCAACGGGGCACGGRAAGCAAAATTAATCGCAGTAATATGGGTCAGGTCACCTCCCAAGACCAGAGCCACCACCCCCTGCGCTCCCAGCCAGGCTGGCAGCGGCTTCTCCACAACCTCAACTGGCCACCTCCATGGGTGCAATGAGTTGCGCGTGCTCAGCTCTCCCACCCGGCAGACCCCCCGGCAGCTTCTGCAGCAGTAAATCACTTTTGCGAGAGGCTGTGACCCGTTTGAGGCACTTTATGCTTAAAATAGCTCCTTATGAGTAATGCGGTTCAGGTGTTTATTGCTAATTAATTAATTCAGTTGCATTGCGCATAGCTAATTAAGGCAGTCTAAGCTAATTCCTGTGGGGTCTTAAAACTAATGGGACGGTTAACGGGGTTGTGTCTCTGCTGATGCAACTTGTTGGGCGATTCCCGGGAGCCAGGATGGTTTATTAGGCTTTGCGTGAGCGTTGCTTAAAATAACACTCTGCTGAAGGTTGGATTTGGGGGCAATCCTTGGAGAGGGCCACTTGGCTCCTGGTGCCAAGCCGTGCTCGTTAATGGGATGTATTCACCCTGGGCTGCATCTCGTGATGAAGGGTCGCTGGGTTGTGCGGTGGTTGGTGGTGCTACAAGCGCTGACCAAGCTCGGGGGTGGTGGCAGCCCTGGTCGCTCTGTTTTTTGATGCACTTTTGCACAGAAGCGGCCTTTTCCAGCCCCAAAAAGCACTGGATACGTGGGGGCAGCAGGACCGTCCCCGCGCAAGCACGATGTGGCATTCAAATCTCCGGCTCTGCAGCTGCAGGTCACAGAACCTCGGCGTCAGCTGCTGAAATTCGTGGCAAAATGGTGCAAAAGGCTCCGTCGGGGCCGGCAGTTCCTTCCCCTCCACGGGGATCACCCACGGGCATCACCCCCCCGGCACCACCCGCACCAAGGACACCACGAAGTCCCCGCGGCCCCTTCCCGGCGGCTCCGCGGATGCCATCGGGGCGCTCACGGCACCTCCCCACGCTGGCGACGCGGCTTTTGCCCCTTTCGCCGGAATATTTCTGTGGGTTTACATGTATTTTTAGCGCTTTCTTTTTCCAGCGGAGCCCGCTCTAAAAATAGGCGAAAGCAGCGGGGCGGCTTCCAGCGGCAGCCAGAGCCCCTCGCCGAGGGATTCCCACGCTCCRGCTGACTCGGAGCGGCCGGGAAGCGCTTGGCACGGCCTCGGCGCTGCCTGTCCCGGCCAGTTTGCAGGGATGGTGCCCGGGAGCCACCGGGATGCTCGGGGTGGGCACTGATGTCCCCAGCTGCAGGGCTGCCCGTGTTCCCCCATGCAATAATCCAATCAAAATCACTTGGATTCATTTCCCCCTCTTTCCCGCCTCTCCGCAGGTGCTGCAGGGGCAGGAGGAGCGCGGGTCCCCGGAGCGGCACGGAGAGGCCCGTTGCGGTAAGGACGCGGCGCCCGCTCCGCCGGCGCTGCCCGGGCAGGGAGCAGCAGGAAGCTCCGGCATCCTGTTGAGCATCCGAACGGCCCCGGTGCTCCGCAGCTGGGAGCCACGCCGGAGGCTCCCGGGGAGGAGGAGGAGGGAGGAAGCAGAGGGCTCTTGCATGCGCTCGCTTTGGCTCTCTGCTAACACCAAGGGCGCGATGGCTTAGCCGGGCTCCTGCTCTTGCAGCCCGTGAGCCCATCCGTGCGTTCCCGGTCGGCAGCGGCGGAGCCGGGCTCGGAGCCGCGAGCGCCGCGCGCCCATGGCGAGCAACAACACGGCGAGCATCGCGCAGGCGCGCAAGCTCGTGGAGCAGCTGAAGATGGAGGCCAACATCGACAGGATAAAGGTGAGGAGGACGGAGAGGCTCTGTGCGCATCCCGCGGCCGCCCGCTCCGGGCTTCCGGACACC
>NW_020456043.1:1620672-1642068 GCF_003342845.1 Nothoprocta perdicaria | reverse complement strand
TGCGCCCCTGCCCGTTCCGTGAGGATCCGCGCGGCCGTTGCAGGTGTCCAAGGCGGCGGCCGACCTCATGGCGTACTGCGAGGCGCGCGCCAAGGAGGACCCGCTCCTGACGCCCGTGCCGGCCTCGGAAAACCCCTTCCGGGAGAAGAAGTTCTTCTGCGTGATCCTGTAGCGCCGCGAGGAGCCTCCCCGGCGCGGGGCCGCCCTGAACGCTGACGCAAAGGGGTTTTTTTTTTAGGAATGGGGGGGACAACTTGGTAGTCCACTGAATTTAAGCCAACACACACAAAAATACGTAGCAAAAACCGAAATAATCAGTAAAATCCGCGGGCTGGGCACAGCGAGGTGCATGTTTAGAGACCCCGGCCACCTTCGGGGCAGTGAGACGATCCGCCTTGCGAGGCGAAAGTCTGCAGAGTTGCCTAGAGAGGGGGGAGAAAAAAAAGCAAACAAAAATAATAAAGAATAAACGTGTGTCGCTCTTCTGCTCCCCAAACTCRTTCCGTTGTTCCGTATTTGAAGCCCTCGAGCTGCGCTGAGCAAAGCGAGTTGCTGAGGATGTGCGTAACCGTCTTGGAATGATATTGTCGGGGTTTTTTCCTCTTTTTTTTTCTTTCCAAATAGGATTTTTTAATTATTATTATTAATTATTATTATTTAAGTTGTCGGGTATATAGCAACAGGCTTAGCTCGCTGTGGTGTTCCTTAATGTTGGCTCTTGTGCTGATTTTCATTCCGTTCGGGCATGCGGGGAGCGCGGGGCCGGCRCGCGAGGCCGGATCCCGCTTCCCGGCGCTTCCTTCGTGGTAGTTCCAACTCCGCAATTAAGAGTGACTCGTGTCTCGTGGTTGCCGCTTCGTACCCAGGTCATGGCTTGTAGTGCATGGGCAGTCGCTCCGTTTTCGCTCCGCGTTTCCCTGTCGTTCCCCGCCGCCGCCGCACGGGATGCCYGGAGGCGGGCGGCTCCCGCCATGCCTTATCCCGCGGGAAGCGGGAATTGGGGGACACCTGAGGCGGGCGCTTCTTTGGGAAGAGGCTCCGGCCCCTTTTCCCGACACCTCCGTGCCTCTCCTCCGCCCCCGTCCGCGTTCATCCCGCTCCGCACGGCTCCCTTTTGGTGCCGGAGCTCCGGTTTTTTCCTACGCATCTCGGAACCGGCGGGATTTCTGCCTGCGGCTGCGGGAGGGCCGCTCTCCACCCGGGCTCCGCTTCAATCCCCGCGTCCCGGAGGGAAACAACCTCGCGGTACCTTTCTGTGACTCTTTCTAGCCCGTGACAAGTGCATTTTTGGGTTTTTCTACCTTTTTTCGTACTCTTTTTCTAGTCTCCTGGCGYGAAGACCCAGCACCCCCATCCCGGCTTTCGCCCCCGTTCCCTTCCCGGCTCCGCGCGCGGCRCTGCCGGGAACGCTGTAAATATCCCATAAAACGGTCCATCTTTCCCTTTCCGTGCTGGTTTGCTGTGATGGAGAGTGACGCGCGCGAGCCCGGGGTCTTCCTCGCCCCCAGCCCCTTCCCGAGCGCTGCCATGAAGCGGTTGGTAACCACCTTTCCTTAAAGATTTGCCTATTTCACACCTTGAATTCCTACCTAAAATAAACAGACACACAGAAAAGCTGCAGGAAAAGCCCAAAACGGGGATTGGGAATTAGCTGCTCACTGATAGTGTTTTACTGCCGGGTGTTTTCACCCCGCAAACAAAACGCAGCCACTCCCGTGTCCCATGCRGGGACAAATGGATGTCACCTCCGTGCACTGGTGCCTCATTCCCAGTGTGGGAATATTCAAGGGAACCCCTGGGCTTTTGAGAAAAATGTCTGGAGAACTGAAATGGCACTTTTCCYTTTTTATTTTTTTTCCCTTTTTATTTTTTCTTTTTCTTTTTTCTTTTTTCTTTTCTTTTTTTTCTTTTTTCTTTTTTTTTCTTTTCTTTTTTTTATTTTTTCTTTTTCTTTTTTCATTTTCATTTTTCATTTTTTCTTTTTCTCATTTTCATTTTTTTTAAAATTTTTTGTTTTCATTTCATTTTCCTACAACCCGTGCTCATGGCAAGGGCGAGCGGCACCGCAGGCTCCGGGCAGCGAGGCCGTGCAAACGTCAACCTCGGTGTGTGTGTGTGGGGGGGGGGGTTGTCCTAAATAAAATTTAAAGGAAATTTTAAAAAATAGACCAAACGCCCTCAGCGCGGGCAGGCCGGAGTCGTGATGTAGCGCGCGTCCCCACCCCACGTGGTCAATGTACTCGTTGGAAATAAACATTTTGGATTCGTTTCAGCCCCGGGCTCGTCCTTTGGGAAGGGGATGCGGGGAGCCGGTGCCGTGCTCCGGATGGGATGGGACGGGACGTGCGGCGTCCGGAGTGCGGGAAGGGCCGGGATCTGCTCCCCAGCCCTCCCATTCGGAGCGCATGGAGCCTGCCCTGTGTTTTGTGCTCCGCTCCCATCCCAGCTCCTCACTGGGATGCAGCGGCCCCGGGACTCCCAGGAGCCGGACTCCGTGTGCCCGACCCGCATTTCCACACTGGGCTTTTCCTCCCGCGCAAGGCCAAGCATATTAGGCCGGAAAAGGGGAAATTAAATGGCCCTTTTAACTTCCCCTCTCCACATGATCACCCAGCTCGCTCAGAATTCCCTGTCCTCTCCAGACTCTGGCCCTTCCTCACGTTGTCCCAAATTCCCRCTCTTTCCCAAGAGAAAAGGAGGGAGCGGGACTTCGGGAAGCACCCAGCCCTCTGGCAGGCATTTTGGGGTGTTTTGTACACAAAGATCCAGGGAAAATCCTGCCATGGGAAAGGCCCTGGCGTGGGAGACGCGACCCCAACCGGACCCTGTCCCAGCGCCCACCAGCTCCCCTCAGGGCGGCCTCCACGCCCGCCATTTCCTCGCCCTGGCCCCGCCCCCCGCCTCAAGCGCCGCCCCCTGCCTCAAGCACCGCCCATTTTACAGAACCCCCGCCGCTGTCTCAGGCCCCTCCCCTTTCATCGGGCCCCACCCCTCCTCAGGCCCCGCCCCCTCCTCAGGCCCCGCCCTCGTGCGACGCTGTCATTAAAACTGCGTGATATTCCCCCTCTCCCCCCCACGCGCTCCCGGCAGCCCCATCCGCACTCTGATTGGCCTCAGCTGCCGCCGCTCAGCGCGCGGGCCAATGGGAGGCGAGAGCGCGGCGGAAGGTGCCGCCCGTTGCCGCGCGCCGGGCCGCAGCGGCCGGGGCAGAGCAGCGGGGGCGCCGCGGGCCGCGCTCCGTTCCCGGCGCCATGTTCCGCCGCAAGCTCTCGGCGCTCGACTACCACAACCCGGCCGGCTTCAACTGCAGGGGTGAGGCTCCCGTTACCGGCGCTGCGCGGGGCCTCGCTCCCGCCTCACGGGCCTTCCCGTCGCCTTGGGGCCTTTTCCGTGGGTTTTTATGGGTTTTTTCCCCCCATTAATTCGGTGTTTTGCCGCTGGGGCCGGGCGCCCCGCGGCTGGCGCTCGGTGCGGCCTCCGCGGCGGTTTCCGTGCGAGCGGCGCTTCCCCGCGCTGCCTTTCCCCGGTACCCGCGGGTCTCAAACACGGGGGGCGAAAAATGGGGAAAAAACAACAAAAAAGGCGGGGGAAAGCGTCTTGGGGGCTGCRTTTCTGCAGCTATCAGCGGCCAAGATTCAGCCACAACTCGCTGTAGTTCATAGTTCGTAAAATTATAGTTAATGCTATGATTTTAATAAATAGTAATACCTTAAACTCGTTCCTTGTGGGAAGGCCGGAGCCGCYGCCGTTGCCCCACGAGCCCGGCCTGGGCTGCTGCTCCCCAGCCCTGGCCGCTCCGCTGCCCAGCACTCACATCTGGCCTTTTTTAACCTTATATTTGCTGATACTGCCCCAAAGGGGCATTGTAAGATTCACATTTAACCAGTATGATCAATTATAACCTTTATACCATCTTTTTTYCTTAGGCTTTTTTTGCTTTAATGCTTCCAGTAGACTGACTCCTTCAAGAGATTGGCTTCCAGCATCTTCTTTTATAGGGGATCTAAGCTTTTTTATGGCTACCTTTTATTTATCTATTTATTTTTAATCTGATTCTGGCACTCCTCTAGTACCAAAAGCTTTTTTTTKCAGGCTTGTTGTGACTCTGTTTCTTACAGTGCAACAGAAATAGGACGATTATGTTGCTCAAGGCACTGCTGAGCAGTAGGAATATTGTTCTTGTCCCTCAGGGAAGAAATGTTGTCCTTAACCCAGTCTGAGATGCAGGAGAAGCGGCTTCGGGATATGAAAACTCACCCCGTGAGAGAGTGTTGCTGTTTTGGGGGCAGAGGGCAGTAGTTCTCTAGGGCTGTGATTTACAGYGTCCAGAAATCAATCCTGTCCCCAAAGAGCAGGTGCAAAGCAATTACTTGGTCCTGTGCTAATATTTTTGTTTGGACTTCAGGCTTTGTATTGTGGAATTCTGACTCCAAATGGTAAAATGTTGAATCAACAGTAATGGAAAAATACGTTTGTGGAGTCACGGGATGTGTGTGTATTGTTTTTTAGAAAAGACTGGGGGTTATTGCAACACGTGACATGTTTGCCTGGACAACAGGGTTAGTAACTGAAATTCTCCCTGTCATTGTTTTGCTTTTCMTTCTTTACTTAACAACAATCTGTTGGTTAGTTTAGTCAGTCGACCATAGACAGTCAAGTGACGATAAAAATCGGAAACACTCAYAGTGCTGAGTTTTAGTCAGATGTTATCTTGTAAAATACAGTTTTAGTGGAAGATACATTTTCATTATGATAAAACATGAAAGCCTGCAAAGACACCAGACTCCCTTCGAATGAGCTGCCTCAAAATTCACGTGTTRTTTTTTCCTTAAAATATTGGTTCATTCTTCTTTTGTTTCCCTTTATAGATGAGACGGAATTCAGAAATTTTATTGTCTGGCTCGAAGACCAGAAAATCAGGCACTACAAGATTGAAGACCGAGGGAACTTGAGAAACATCCATAGTGATGATTGGCCCAAATCATTTGAAAAGGTATTTTTGCTATTTAAGACACAAATTTAAGTGGTAAAGCTTCCGTATATAATAATTCCCATAGATGCTGAATGTAAATAACTGAGTATTTGCCAGTGTGTGAAGGCAGAGCTGCTGCTGCTGTTGAGGCATCAGCAGCACATGTGGCAGCTGGTGTTTCTCCACTGGTCTTCCCTCCTTGCCCTCSTCCTGTGGCTCTTCCCAGGCCCTGGGAATCACTCTCCCTGCTTGCCACGTGGCAGCTCTCGTCCTTTCCTTCAKCAGAGTTTCCACTCGTGCTGGGCTTCTTGGCAGCAGGTTGTGCTAGGACAAGGTCCTGTGTCCTGGCCTTAGAGAACTTGAAGTGGTAGCCCAGCCTTGTCTCGTCCTCCTCTGTTGCGTGGCTTCCCTCTGTTCCTAACACTTGAGCACTACATGGTGACCTAAGAAAGGAAAAATTACTTCTCCTCTACCACCTAGAATCCTCTGACTGTTATCCAGGTGTTTTAAAGTTTCTGTTGTACCTGATACTGATTTTGTGAGAGCTTTAGGTGACAAGCAGAGGCCTTTGTTCTGCTTGATTTGTTCTTGCCTCCTCCTTGCCCAAGCCTCCACCCACCGTGTAAATTGAAGAGAGAAAGGAGCGTCTTTGGTGTCTTTGGCTGTCAGCCTGACAGTGCATAGCMTCAGTTACTTCCTGAAAAGTTAGGGGTAGGATCAAGCTGACTGGAATGGGGTGAACTGAAATGCCTCAGGTGGATCAGATCTTGCAGTAGGACACTGCATAATGGTGCTTCTTACTAATAGTTATCTTCTAATAACCTTCAGTTCTGGGGGGACTGTTTGCAAAGTGCTCCTGTGCTCCTCGCCAATTCATACAAGTGCTTCCTTCCCAGCAGTAACRCCTATTTCTTTTTTCCTCTTCTTGCTCCACAGTATATGAAGGATGTAAACTGTCCCTTCAAAATACAGGAACGACAAGAAACAGTGGACTGGCTTCTTGGACTAGCAGTTAGGCTTGAGTATGGAGATAACGGTATGGTGGAACTTATTAAATATTTCAGAATCATAGGGAAACTTACTTCACTGTTTATTTTAGTRTTTGTCTAATTAATACTGTGTCAAATTCATTTGCCTAAAGAAAAGGTGTTTCACCTATTTGTTTTGCACTGTATTCAGATACAAGCTGCTTCTCTTCAGCTCAGCTCCCCTGGGACAGTGCAGGAATGTACTCATGTGCATGAGTATATCACACGTGAGAATATTTACTCATGTGAATATATTCCTATCCTGGATACAGCAAAACCCACTTTATGTTTTTGTACCTTTCTCCCATGGGATTGTCTTTATAACAGCTTATTCTGAAATGCATTATGTGCGTTTTCTTTAGTACTGATATTTCAGTAAGTTATTCTTGCCTTGTGTTTCACAAGACATGACTCCTGAGCCCTTGAGACCTGGGATGAGGTTGTGAAAAACTGGTTTCCATTTAGTGAGAGCGCAGAGATGGACATAGTTACTGGTGGCAAACCTTTTAAAAGCAAAACTGGTGCCAAAGCAGTGTTTTCCATTACCTTTGATTGCTGCTGAGCCCTGGCCATGGCAAGGAAGGGATGTAAGTTTTCACAGCTTGGAGAGCTGTTCTTCAGGCCCTCTGGTTGGAGAGTCTGCCTTTAACTTAGGGCTCCATGAATGTGGAGGGGCCAGCAGAGGTAGRAGGCTTGAAAAACAGCTATGTGGATCACCCAGGAATGCTGTTGCCKGTAAAACAAGGCACCCACTGGAAGTGTTTTACTCCTCCTTATCAGAACGCTGCTGGCTAAGGTAAAGTGGTTCCAAGGTTATCTGTATTGCTGGATTTCACGCACAGCAGAGCTGCAAGCTGCAGCCTGCTCAGCTTTGCTTTAAGGCTGTGGAGCGTCGTGTCCTGCCGAAGCGTGGAGCCCTGCTCTGCAGCAGGACAGACGTGTTGTGCAGATGGGAGCTGTTGCAAGTGCTCACTAGGCTGACAACCTACTAGGGCTTTAGTAGAGGAGCTCCAAAAGTGCAGCTTTTGTGCCCATAAGGCTCCGGGGTGTAAGCCATATGCCCAAAATGTAGATGACTCAAACTCCCATTTTAACTTCGTATTTTTGTCTTTAGCCTTAATGGTGATCATATTTGCTTCTTATTTTAACAGCTGATAAGTATAAGGACTCTAACCCTGACGGTGCTAAAAATGCTGACAATACAGCAAAAAATGCAGAGCCATTGATTAACTTGGATGGTAAGTATGCGGTGATGTCCCGTCCTGATGTCCTGTCCCATCTTGCATGGATGTGCTCCCTGACCCCTGTGAGGTTTTTTGAATGTTGTTACAGAGCTGTGATGCATTTAAGTTCTGAAGGTCATGCTTAAAGCTTTTGAAATGAAGGATTTCACATATTTAGTGCTATCCAAGAATGGTTTCTGTGTGAATAGTGATTTGAGAATAGTTTTTATCAGTTGTTCATTCTTTTAATCTTGCCCTCACACAGCAGGTGCAGTTCTACTCAGCAGCTAAGTAACAGAAATATTTACGAAAGAGCATACCTTTGTCCTGCTGTTGACTTTTAAAGACTTGCCCTGCTTTCCTGCCCTGTAGCACCTTTATATAACATGTTCTGCATTAAGAACAATGTTGTCTGTGCTTCCAGGACCTTGTGCAATCTGGTTATAGAGCCTCATGGCACAAAGAGGATATGAACTAAATCTCACACCACATTGAGCCTCTCCCTTCTATTATATGGCCAGGGTGACTAACTGGTTGCTCACTGCTGTGTATCCACAGCCTTGCCCATTCTGGAGCACAGGCTGATACCACAGAGTCAGGAAGCAAATTATGTCCTTTGGAGCCAGTTAAAATAGTGTATTTGTTTTGCAGTGAATAATCCCGATTTCAAGGCTGGAGTGATGGCGTTAGCTAATCTGCTTCAAATCCAGCGGCACGATGATTACTTGGTCATGCTCAAGGTGAGTTCCCCAGCTTTTGTGCTCTTCCCTCCCTGCCATGGGAAGTAACTAGAGGTGCTGTTGGCCACGACTTTACTTTCCATTTGTTCCTACGCTCATCCTATATGTGCCGCCTCAAGCAGGTAGGAGCACACAACATAAAYCATGGAAGTTTAGTGCATTGGTAATTCTTTCTGTAAACAGTTCAATTGTACAAGAGTTCCTGAAATTGGAACAGTAATTGAGAACTTCTGTTCTGAACTCAAAACGCTCCAGCCAAGCGAAAACTCCTGCTTTGTGCTTTTTATGAACTTTTTCTGAGGCATCTGAAAACCTAAAATATACTCAGGATTTCRCTCAAAGTAGTTCTTTGTGTGCCCGCTCTGCAAATGAAAGCAGTAACTTGAGAACATAAAGACTAAGTAATGTAAAGGATGTGGGTTTTTTTAATAAAAAGAAGAAAGGAAAGAGCCAAGGTTATACACTATTTCCTCTTGGCTTTTGGTCCCATGAACTGTTTATTCTTTGTCTTAAATAAGTTCATGTTAGTTTAATCTTGACAGTTAATCATARCTTTAAAATGCAGCAAATAGACAAGTGTTGCAAATGATCTTTCTAATAACTGAGAGAAGATCTTTGCCTTAGTGACACAACTGTCGTTATGCACAAATTTCTGATCAAAGCTGTACTCTTCATGCAGTGTATTTAGCGAGTTGGCAACAATCCCGAGTTCCTCCTTGATGGTGTCATGATATGGAAATAATCTCAGTTTTGTTTGGCACTAAAATAAACACGGTGCTTCACTGAAAAACAAAAGACTAAGGCCCCTTCAGTACAGAACCTGTGATCTTTGCTGAATTTGTTTTGGAGAAACTAATGCTGTGGGTATTGAAGTTTATACAGTGTGTTTAAATCTATAATGGGTATATTTGAACAGTCTTATCACTCTAGCCTGGCTTCCTAAGGAAATGAGGCCCTGCACTCATCCTGTTGGTCCCTTGCTGCTTCTCTCCAGCACCTCCCCTCCTTTGCCTTCCTGCAATAACTTTTGAACCCTTTGCAATACAGAGCAGTGGAGGTTTGGGGTATCAACCCCCTACARACTTGATTAAAAGTGATAGGAGGTAGAGAAAGAGACCTACGAGTGTCACTGTTGGGGATCTGCAGCACAAGCCCAGAAAGCTGGTATCAGAAAATCCCTTGAGCTCCTCTTACAGGATTGTCTCAGGCTTTAAGCGGATTTGCCAAATCTGATACTAACAACTCGGGAAGAAGAAAAAGTGCAAGTGTTTTCTACGTAAATGCATTTATGCTTTGTCTTTCTTTCCACATAGCTAGTCTCACTTTTTTTTGGTCAGAGGGAATTGGACAAAGCTTCCACCCCCCTAAACTTCTTGCTTTTAATTARGGAGAGTAGGTTCCTACAGTAGCAGTTCCTGTTACACAAGCCACCCTAATGCTGGCTGATGATACCAAAGTGCATCAGTGAAATTATTTAACACCACAGTACATTCTTTTCATAATGGCCATACGTAGAAGGTATGATGGGTATGGAATGGATGCTTAGCAAGGCTAAAGAGTATAAAAATGCCACAGACAGCTGGCCAGAGAAGGCAGAGAAAAACTGGGATATTGGCAGTCCGTTTCACTAATTTCAAGCTGAGAAGTTGGTCAGAAGGCACTTTTCTGTGTACCAATATTGGGTGTCATTTTCCTAATGCAAAAGTCACTCAACTCTCTACTGCAAAGTCTGGCTTTGGTGCTGGAATGTAAAAAGGAAACTCCTGACCAAATCACTTTTTCCTCAGGGCTGCTCTGCCTAGTTAAAAGCCTTGTCATGGTGCCAAGTGGCAGCTTGGCAGTGTCACCTCTTAACTTTAATTGTGACCAAAGCCAGGAGCAACCTGAAGCAGTGACACTGCGTCTGTCACGTTGAGAGCCTCGGGAGGGAAGCAGTCTGAGGAATGTGTGCGACAGACTGAGTTCTTTTTGGTACAAGTCTGTCTGCGTGGTATTCCTCGAGTTATTTTTAGAGGCATTTACAGCTGTGGGTATCAGTAACTTGATAGCTCTGATACGATTTTAGGCTGTAGACTGGAGCCAGTAAAAATAGATGAGCGACAAGATTGTTTAACTCAGTCAAGTCTGTTTGGTTTTTTTTTGTTTTTTTTTTTTTTTGCATGCGTATGGATAAAAATAATTCTTTTGTGTTTTAGTCTTTTAAAAATGTAAGTTTAGCCTTGCTCCATTTCTTTCTGCTGGTATTAGTTCAGTGCTTACTGACAGATCCTGGTCTCAGGAATTTTTTCCTGAAGAAGCTGCACAGCTGCAGAATTAAGGGGTTCTTATCCAGGCAATGCAGTCGCAGAAACTTGTACTGCTGCTTTGGATCCATGATTGGTCCTTCTGGGAATGGCAAACCTTGACTGTCCCCAGCACTTTGCAGAATAGTGACGGGGTAATATCTTGATGTGTTCTAGTTAAACTGCCTTCCCAGGACAAACCTGTGGAAGGAAAATATTTGCAAGGAGTCGTACAAGAGCAGCAAGAGTTTGAAGAAGAGCTTAGTGTCTGCAGGAGTTCTCCAAAGAGCCTCTCATAAAACCGCGAGTTTGATATTCCACAGGGTTTGAATGTTGGCTCCTTTTCCCTTGGCACTGCAGAGCAATGCATTCAGAGCTCCCCGAATCACTTTGCCTATCACTTAACTATTTTTCCTAGGCGATTCGCATCCTGGTGCAAGAGCGCTTGACGCAGGACGCCATAGCCAAGGCCAACCAGTCCAAGGAGGTTCGTATCCGCGAGGCGCGAGCCGCTCGCGGGTTAACTGTTCCATGGGCCAATAAATAGCACGGGGTAAAGGTCTCATCTCGGAGAGCCAAACTGGTTCTGTTTAAACGTTTAGGAGGAGGTGGAAGCTTGTTTTTATTAGCACTCCTGATTCTAAAAGACCAGGAGAAGAATTACAGGAAGTGTACAAAGTGCTTTTTTACTCCTACAGTCATTATAAATATAGGCACCTGAGTGCTATCTCCTGTAAATAACTCTTTTCCTGATTTGGTGTGTGCTGGATCATTATTGTTACTGTGCAGAGCAGCAAGCCCACAGTGTCAGAGGAAGAACATGTATGCGCTGGCTTTTCCTTCGGAGGAGCAGCGTTGGCTATAAATAGTCAAAACATTCCCTGTACRGAGCGTGGTGCTTTTTGCTCCTCACGATTTAAGGGCTGGGATACTGGCCACCCAGCTCCTCTCTGCCCTCCCAAATAAGAAGTGATAAAGGAAATGGAATTCTACAATTAAACCTCTGAGCTGAGTAATAGCACTTGACAAAATGATTTTTGCTCTATTACTTTCTATATTTTTGGCAGCTGCTTAGAGCAGAGCATGGTTTGTTTATTGTCATAACACTGCTTGTGATGTCCACTGCATGGCAGTGGCAGGTTGCAATGCAAAGATTGCCAGAAGTGTTGGGACAGCAAATCAAAGCCATTAAAAGAGCAGGAAACCTCTAAGCAGCTGAGACTGCTGTAATAATTTTGCTTTCTCTTAAGTGACATTAATGAAAAGCTACTCTTATTTTTGCTATTTTTACATAGCAGCAATGCTGATATTTAGGAATCAAAATGGGATTTCTTGTGAGTGTGTTGGAATAAGCTTCTTTAAGGAATAGTGTAGTGATTTTTGTGACAAAGCTTTTTTCTTATTTTGTAGAATCCTCAAGGTTGGAAGAGACCTTTAGAGGTGATCTAGTCCAACCCYCTGCACACGCAGGGTCACCCAGAGCACGGGGCACAGGCTGCGTCCAGGCGGGTTGGGAAGATCTCCAGAGAGGAGCCTCCCCAGCCTCTCTGGGCAGCCTGGGCCAGGGCTCTGGTACCATCCCTGTCAAGAAATCTTTCCTTAAGTTCCTGTGGAACTTTTGGTGCCTCAGTTTGTGGCTGTTTCCTCTAGTCCTTTCGCTGCCCACCACTGCAAAGAGGCCGCCCCCTCCTCCTCACTCCCTCCCTTGAGGTGTCTACAGACACTGCTCAGGTCCCCCCTCAGCCTCCTCTTCTCCAGGCTGAACAGGCCCAGCTCCCTCAGCCTTTGCTCCTAGGACAGATGTTCCAGGCCCCTGATCATCCTSGTAGCCCTGCGCTGGACTCTCTCCAGCAGCTCCACATCCCTCTTGTACTGGGGAGCCCAGAACTGGACACAGTCTCCAGATGTGGCCTCACCAGAGCTGTGTATAGGGAGATGATCACCTCCCTCGACCTGCTGGAGACGCTTCTCTTAATGCACCCCAGGATCCCGTTGGCCTTCTTGGCCACCAGGGCACACTGCTGCCTCGTGGTCATCTTGTCATCCACCACGATGCCCAGGTCCCTCTCTGCAGGGCTGCTCTCCAGCAGGTCRGTCCCCAGCCTGTCCTGGTGTCCAGGGTTATTCCTCCCCAGGTGCAGGACCCTGCACTTGCCTTTGTTGAACTTCATGAGGTTTCTCACTGCTCAGTTGTCCAGTTTGTCCAGGTCCCTCTGGATGGCAGTGCAGTCCTCTGGGGTATCAGCCAATTCTCCCAGTTTGGTATCATCAGCAAACCTGCTGAGGGAGCACTCCRGCCCTTCATCCAGGTTGTTGATRAGTAAGTTGAACAGGACCAGAACGAGGACCGACCCCTGGGGGAMACCGCTAACCCAGGCCTCCAACTGGACTCAGTGCCACTGATCACCACCCTCTGAGCTCTGCCACGCAGCCAGTTCTCGATCYACCTCACTGTCCACTCATCTATCCCACACCTCCGGAGTTTGCCTGGAAGGATGCTATGAGGGATGGTGTCAAAAGCCTTGTTGAAGTCCAGATAGGTGACATCCACCACTCTCCCCTCATCTCTCCAGCTAGTCATTCCATCCTAGAAGATGTTAGTCAAGCATGATTTCTCATGCTGACTGTTCCTGAGCACCTTCTTGTCCTCCACGTGCTTGGAGACAGCAACCAGGGTGAGCTGTTCYGTGACTTTCCCAGGGATGGGGGTGATGCTCACCGGCCTGTGGTTGCCTGGATCCTCCTTCTTGCTCTTTTTGAAGACTCATGTGACACTGGCTTTCTTCCAGTCCTCGGCCACCTCCCGTGTTCTCCAGGACCTTTTGAAGATGATGGAGAGCGACTTAGCTATAACATCCCCAGCTCATGCAGCACTCTGGGGTGCATCCCRTCAGGGCCCATGGATTTGTGGGTGTCATTTGATCCCTTCTCAAGATTTTAGGTTGAGCAGTCATTGAATATGCTACATTTTTGGGATTGTACTCCTGTTCCAAATGCTGAATTTCATCTGAGATGGAGAAAAGGCAGGGACAGAGCTTCATCTGTCTTCATGGAACCCTTGCTCATCCTAGTGGCTTTGCAAACTAGGGATCCAGGACAGCAAATGACTTCTGAAAGAGTGGTGGGATTTTCAGTAATGTTTCTATAAATATAAAAAAAAGAGCAGTAGTAGTGAATAGCATCATGGTAAATGAAGAAATCTCCAAGGAGAAAGGATAGTTGCATAGAAGGATAGGGGAAGTAGACTTCTTCTAGCTGGCTTCTTAATGGCCAGAATACAAGCTAGGACCCTTGGTGTATATTAAGCCTTGTCCCTGAAACAGTCGATAACCTTTGACTTGTGTGTCACASATGAGGCTAAATGTACCAAGTGTCATGAGTTACCTTCTTGGCCATATGGAGGTACAAGGGGCTAAAAGATACGATGCCCRTGGAAATGGGTCTCCCAGCACCCTGCCCTGGCTGAAGGACAGGTATGAGGACTATGCTGCCGTGCTGGGGTTTTCAAAAYACTTGAATAAGACAAGTTTTGTCTTGTTGGGCTGTTAAGATAGARTCTTCAAGATAAGACACTCGGAAATGTTTCCTTTTTTTAGGTTTTATGTTGAATGAGTGACAATTCAATATGTTCAACGTTTAGACAGGATTCAGGTTTATACTGACAGGCTTCTGGAACGGTGGTTTTCCATTTTCCATCATTTATACGGTGCTTAGTGCCGAGCTATCTATTAAAGGCACGCAGGCAGGCAGGTTTTATGGAAGTGCACCGTGTTGCTGTTTTATGAGAGCTTTATATTGGAACCGTTCTCTAAGAGTAGCACGCGATTTAAAGGAAGTACTTGTCTGAGCTCAAATAATTCAAAGTATTTCCAGCTTTTGGCCTCTTCACATCTTTTCATAATTCATCCCTTTATTGCTGTGCTGGTGAGGAGTGCCCTGGAAGCTGCGCAGCCTCTTTCCTTCCCCTCCTGACCTCCAGATCTCAGGATTTTTCAGCTCTGCCAGCCTGTCCTGGGCTTTTCTTGCCTGGGGACTGTATCTTGGGTAGGATCAAGCACAGCAAAGGCCCCTAGAAAGGCCTGTCCATGTGGCTTTGAGAGGATGGACTAGAACTTCTGAAGGCTAAAGCCAAGGCAGGCTTAAAAGCACAATTTGAACCTTTCCAAAACRCTAGAATCTAGATAAACTTGTAGAACTAGGTTGTAAAAATAAGCAAGTTGCCCATGGGTGCAGGTTGTGGTCACCCAGCAAGCTTTAAATCCAAGCTCCTGTGAGCTTGAGGCCGTGAAATGAGCTTGACCACACAGTAAAGGAGATTTAAAGGTGCTCTTGATTGCTGTGCTGCTGTGGAGCTGCTTGGTGAGTGCAGCCGGCCGTGGGGCCTTGTGCTCGCAAATCCATCGGGAAGAGCCTCCGCCAGAGGGAGCAGGCAGGAAAATGTGCACCAAAAAGCAGCTAAGGCCGAGGAAACAGAGCAGCGCTTCCAAATAACCACCAATAAAACTCTTACTGACACTGTCTCGGAGCATGTTTTCAAGTTTGGACACGCAGTATTTATTCCTGGGCTTAACACTGGGCATGATGCTCCAGGGAAACTAAAGGAAGCTGCAAGTTCAGTGCTGGAGATGCTGCCTGATGGAGTTTTTACAGCTTTGTTTTGAAAGCAGTGAGTGCTTGAAATCTGGCAGCTGGTTTGGGTTTCGAAGAAAGCCCAATCTGTGTTGCTTTTTGTTTGCTCCGGGTGGAGATGATGCCGCTTTGGGTGCTCCCGCCGTGCTCTCCGCAGCCTTTTAAGGCTGCGTGTATTCAGTGRGATTCACTGGAGAAGCAGGGGGAGTATCATTAAGGATAAAAGCTGACTATGTGATTTGCTAATAGGCTGTGAAGAGTCTTTGTTAATAGTTAATAGCCTGGTGGTTTGATGTTTCAGGTCATCCTTGTGTCGTGATGCTTTTTTGATGTCAGTTGCATCCTTGTAAACAAAACTGAAGTGTAGTTTGGATTTCATTTTTCCAAACAACAAATGTATTTAGAAATGCCATTTTGTAACATGTTTTTTTTCCTCTTCCTTTTTAAAGGGTTTGCCTGTTGCTTTAGAAAAGCACATTCTTGGTTTTGACACCGGAGGTAGGTAGTTCTCGAAATACTCCTTTTAAATATGCYGCTTGCCTTTGACAAAGCGCAAATGCGCAGAGAACGTGCCCGGCAGAAGGGCAGTTCTTCCCGAAGGGCTCCCGCTCAGCCCGCTGCCCGCGGGCACCCCGGAGCATCGCGTGCGGGAGCACAGGTCTCAGCTGTGCAATAAATGGTTTCAGGGTGACGTTCAAACGACCCCTTCTAAAGGCAGCCGCCGTTGCGTGCGGGAGGAGAGCACGTTCCTGCTGCAGCCGGGCACGAACCTGGACCGGCCTGCTGCCTCCGTGCTTTAGATCGAACCCATAACCTAAACCCAATTAGAGGCAGCAGCCTTTGGCGTGACCTGATGGGTTRTTTCATAAGGAGTCAGATGATTTGGGACTCATCTATACTTCCCTCCTGCTCTTTGTACAATTAAATTACGCTTCATGCTGAGCGGCCTTGGCTGTGGCTTGTTGCAAGCTCAAAGCTGAGCGCGATTTTGCACSGAGCACCCTGCACCTCTGGCAACGTGGAGAGCAGATCTCCCATTTCAGGTGTGAAAGGCACAAGCGGGAGCGAAGGACAGAGCAGGAGCTTAGGTTCAGCTTAAGACACGCGTGTATCAGATGGAAATGTTTTATACTGCTGCTTTTGGCGCCTCTCCTAGATGCTGTGCTCAACGAAGCTGCCCAAATCCTGCGACTGCTCCATATAGAGGAACTCCGAGAGCTGCAGACAAAAATTAACGAAGCGATTGTAGCAGTGCAGGCGATTATTGCTGATCCCAAGACGGACCACAGACTGGGGAAAGTGGGAAGATGAAGAGACTAACATYTCAGTCTGTTTGTCTACTTAATACAGTTAGGAGGAGCGATGTACGACCCTGGCATGCAGTTTGAAATGGATATTTTGCTGTTTTGAAAGAAAACAGGAAATTAAATTCTGACTGTTCTAACGAGCTGCCATTTTTCTTTAAATAAAAGTTGGGGAAACGGAGACAAATTGTTCTGATTAGCTCTAAGTTGGCAAATGCAGTTGTTCTTCTTCATTGTGCTTGGCTTTGTGTCGAAGAGGGAGTGTTCTGTAAAGGCCGTGYGGATTCCTCTTTGCTGTAGTGCTGCCATGTGGACTGCTCCGTGCTGGCTTCCTTGCCGCTTCTCCACAGCCTCCCCTCCAACCAAAGTATCCACAATTAGATCCAGAGGGAAACTGAAAACCACCATTTTATTTAATTATTGGAGGAAGCTAGAAAAAAAAAAAGTGAAGCATTACAACTTAAATGGTACTGCTGAACATGTATTGGTCTACAGTGGGTAGGTCTATGCAGGCACTTAAAAAGGCAAGCATGAACAGATTAATTCTAGCTTATTCTTCTAATATAAATACTAAAAGACATGCATTGAGGCAGTGCTGAAAATACTGAGTTGTCTTCTGGAAAAAAATGATATTTTTGCCATGTCACGTAACTGTTCTGCGTGCTTCTGCACATACAGTCTCTGTCTTCAGGGCTGTGGATTATTCAGACCCAGCATGATACTGCACCCAAAGCTTTCCATATGCTCTTTTTTTTTGGTTAAAAAAGACCAGTTGGTCAGATTGTCAAGCTTTAAAAAATTAAGCCACTTTTCTTCCGATAAAGTCAACCATTTCATCAAGACAGCTATGTTTTAAATTTGCTTGCATAAGCAAAAGTTAGAGCGATGGCCTAAGATTCCCAGGACCATTTTCTGTAATATATCAATGCTTTTCATTTAAAAAAAAAATACAGTAGTACAGACTTGAGGTATAACTTCAAAAATAGCTGATAATCATTTGCAGGAAAGTAGGTCACTTSGTTGGCCTTCGTTAAGGGTTTTTCCCCTTAGCTCTATGCAGGGAGAATTTTCTGGGTCTCACGTTCTTCTGGTTATAGAGATCGTTGTTGCTTGTAGTAGTAGTTACTATTTTCTTGCTGCAGAGAGAAATTGGTGGATTTTTCGCACGTTAATCACATAACAGGTTCAGGCAATAAAAATAATAAGYAATTAATGTTTTTACCTCCAGGGCAATAGGGATAAACTGCAGTTATTCCGTACAGATGGGATCGCTGCTCTGGGAGATACTCATCCGTAAAGGAGCCCGTGTCTTTATTGACGGCTATCACCCCATCCCTGTGGATAAAGAGGGAAAAGGGCTTAAATCAGCTGTGGAACACGTTTATTTTTCCCTGTCTCTCTGCATTTAGGCAACTAAACTGCTCTAGTCTCAACATTTTCCATCTCCAAGACTTTGAGGAGGGGAATGCGCCCCGGATCACTCGGCACGTTGCTCCGGTGGGGAAGGCAGGATTGTGCGGCCAGCGCTTCCGAGGAGCCACTATCCCACGGTGAGGCTGGAGCTCCCGTGTTTCCCGCAATCCGGGAATTCTGGGATGGGAATTCTAGGATGGGTATTCAGGGAGCTTCCAGCTGGAGCAGGACGGGGTGCATCCCTTGGCCCCGTGGGAAGCGGGACGTGGGAGCGGATCCCGGCTCCTCACCGGCGCCAGTCCGTGTGGTAGAAGTGATCCGCGTAGCTCACGATGCTGAACGGGTAGTTGAGGTTGCTCTGCACCACGTGCCGGCCTGTTCCGTCGGGGAGCGCGCACTCCAGGTGCTTCGTTCCTTCCCGAAGACACAATAAATATATATATATGTACATTGGGATGTCTTCTCGCGGCACGTTCCCGCTGCGGGGGCTCCCAGGGGACGTTACCTGCGTCTGCCCAACAGAGCAGCTTGGAGAAGGGGTCGAACGTGAGCCCGTTGGGCAGCCCGATGTCCTTGTCCACCAGCACGCGCCGGTTGGCGCCCGTCACCGTGGAGGTTTCGATTTTGGGTGCTTCGCGGTTCCAGTCGGTCCAGTAAAGGTTCCTGGGAGGGGTGATTGGGGAAGGGACACGCAGGGGGCTCAGACCGAGGTCTGGGGACAGGGTGAGGGCTCCTAGCAGGAGAGGCCGCCTGCGTTTCCCTTGGCGGGGCTGGGAAAAGCTCTTAATTTGCCTTGGAAAGCTCTAAACCGAAGGATCTCAGATGCATTTATGCCCCAAACTGGAGTTCCCAGGCGAGCACGTTTTGCACCACAACAGCACCAACCACAGCGCGTGTGTAAATGTGATCCACGGGATAACGGGAGGAGGGAAAGGCCCCGGAACGGCGCCGTGCCGCTCACCCGCGCACGGGGTCCACGGCGATGGCGCGCGGGTTGACGAGCTCGCTGTCGAAGAGCACGCGGCGCTCGGAGCCGTCGAGCCGCGCGCGCTCGATCCTGTCGAGGCCGCTGTCGGTCCAGAACACGGCGCGGCGCAGGTGGTCCACAGCCAGCCCCTCGGGGCTCAGCAGCCCTGCGCGCGGCGCGGGGACGTCAGCAGCGCCGACGGGGTGGCCGCGGCGGGCGCAGGAACCCGCCGCAAGCCAAGTTTGGGGACCCACCCGAGCTGATGACCGGCTCCGGCTCGGCGCCCGCCTCCAGGCTCGCCCGGCTGATGCTGCGCCCGGCCACATCGGTCCAGTAGAGCGTCTTCTCGCGGCAGTCGTAGTCGATGCCCACCACGATGGAGCCCTGCGGCACCGAGGGAGAGGACGGTCCGGCCGTGCGGGCGGCTCCGCGGGGCCACCCGTGCGCCCAGCCGCCCCGGCGGATACGGTACGTGCAGCGAGAGCAGCGTCCGGGCCGCCTCCTTGCGCAGCCGCGTGCCATTGAGCGGCAGGTAGCCGATCTGCTGTCCCTGCGCGTAGAGCAGGAAGGTGCCGGCGGGCGGTGGCGACACGTCGGGCCGCGGCGAGGGCCGGGCGCTGGGCGGCGCGGCGCTGGGCACACCTGCGCCAGGGGAGAGCGGAGGGGAGAGGGGCTGCACGGGTGGGTTCTCCCGTGCATGGAGGGGGGATACGGGTCCCTGCAGAGGGACAGGGTGCAGGCGCGTTGCAGAGGTCACGGGCACCCACGGACGCTCCGTGTGTGCAGGGAGCTGGGATGCGTGCGCGTTGCACACAGTGAGGACGCGTGCTGCACGTGCAAAGAGGTGAGGTGCGTGTGCATGCTCACAAGTTGCAGAGAGGCAGGAGGTTTGTGCATTGCAGACAGCAGGGATGTGCATGCACGCTCACCCATGCACAGGGAGCTGGCACACATGGGCATTGCAGAGCGAGGAGGTGCATGCACGCTCACGTGTGTGCAGAGAGCCAGGATGCGTGTGCATTGCAGAGCAGACACATGCACATGAATGCACATGCAGAGAGCAGGGATGGGGTGCACTGCAGAGAGCAGGACACGCGTGCAAGCTCATGTGTGTGCAGGGAGCTGGGATGCACGGGCACTGCAGAGAGCAGGGAGTAGTGTACATGCTCACACGGAGCAGGGACATGCATGCACGCTCACACATGTGCAGAGAACTGGGATGCACGGGCACTGCAGAGAGCAGGGAATAGAGTACATGCTCACACAGAGCAGGGACATGTGTGCACTGCAGAGAGCAGGGAGACGCGTGCACGCTCACACATGCACAGAGAACCGGGACACACGCGTGCTGTAGAGAGCAGGGAATAGAGCACATGCTCAGCGGAGCAGGGACACGCGCGCACACTTACATGTGTGCACAGAACTGGGATGCACGCGCGCTGCAGAGAGTGCATGCACACGCATGCATGCACAAGCATGCGCAGAGCGCGGGACCCTGTGCACATGCCAGCCCCACGCCAACCCCCCCGTGCCCACATGGGGACCGTGCCCCGCGCGCGCTCTTACATGGCGGGGGGCTGCCGGGCTGCGAGCGGGTGCCCTGCACCTCGCGGCCGCTCTCGTCCACGCACCAGCAGTAGCCGCTGTCGCCGTGGCACTGGCGGGGCGCGAAGGCGCCGTGGGGCTCGCACTGCGGCACGTACTGGTCGCCGCGGGCGCTGCCGCCGTAGTGCTCCAGCAGGCTCTGCCGCCAGCGCTCGCACAGCGTCCGCGCCCGCTCCGTGGGCTCTGCGTGCGGGGCGCCGCCGTCACCGCCGGCTTTGCGGGGGGCACCCAGAGCGGGGGTGCCCCGGGGCGCGGGGAATGGGGGGAAACACCGAAATGGAGCAAAAAGGAGTGCGGTACCCGGCGTGCAGCGGAAGCCGTCGCCCTCGTAGCCGGGCGCGCAGCGGCAGGAGAAGGAGCCGGGGCTGTTGGTGCAGGTGGCCGCTGGGTGACAGGGGCTGGCGGTGCACTCGTCCACGTCTGCAAGGAAGCGCGGAGATGTGGAGCAACCCCTCATGCTGCGCTGTTTGGGGTCCCTGTGGCCCATTGCACTCATTGCATACACCCTGAGCACCCACTGCAGCCATTGCACCTATTATAAGCCCCTTGTGCGCCCACTGCATCCATTGCACCCACTGCAGGCCTTTGCACCCCCTCACACCCAATGCACATTCATTCACCCACTGCATCCACTAGGTACCCGTTACACCCATTGCATGCTCATTGCACCCATTGTGCTCCCATTGCACTCAATGCGTGTCCATTGGATGCCCATTGCACGCATTGCACACCCATTGCACACTGAGTGTATGCCCCTTGCACCCCTATTGCATCCAATACACATCCATCGTGCACCCACTACATGCCCATTGCACCCAATGCATGTGCATTGTGTGCCCATTGCACGCCCATTGCACACTCAGTGCATGCCCCTTGCACCCACTGCACCCCCATTGCATGCAATGCCTGTCCATCATGCACCCACGACCTGCCCATTGTACCCACTGCACCCATTGTGCTCGCGGGGACCATTATACCCATTGGGTGGCACTTGCCACAGCCAGCACAGCCAACTCACCGTCACAGCGCCGGCCGTCACCACCATAGCCAGCTGGACACTCGCACACATAGTCGGTCCCCAAACCGGGCTGGCAGCGGGCAACAGGGTGGCACCCATGGGTGCCATCCTGGCAGGGGTGYACGAGCCTCTGCTGCTCCTCCTCTGCAAGGGGAGAAAGTGCCGCGTTGAGGGGAGCTCCACTACCCCGCACACAAGCCACCCCGGCCGGGAGG
>NW_020456043.1:1614887-1619752 GCF_003342845.1 Nothoprocta perdicaria | reverse complement strand
CAGCCGCCCGCTCACCTCGCCGTTGAGGCGGTGCACGGCCCCTGCAAGGGCGCAGGCGCTGGGCGCTGGGCGGGCGCTGCTGCGCGCCGGCCCCGCGCCCGCTCCGTACCTTCGGGCAGGCAGTGCCGCCCGTTGCCGTAGTAGGCGTCGCGGCAGCGGCAGCAGGAGCCGCTGGCGTAGCGGGCGCAGACGGCGTGCGGCGAGCAGCGCCCCTCGGGCYCCTCGCACGGCTCCTCGCCCGCCGCGCTGTAGGTGAACACTGCGGGCGAGCGGGCACCGCGGTGAGCCACGATGTGCCCGGCAAGGCCTAGGGACACGCTGGGGAGGACGCGCGCAAGGAGGAGGCATGCAAGGAAATGTGCAACGAGGAGACGTGCAAGGAACATACATGCAAGAAGGATGCGTGCAAGAAGGATGCGTGCAAGGAAGATGTGTGCAAGGAAGATGCGAGCAAGGAGGATGTGTACAAGGGAGGACAAACTTAAAGGAGGACCCATAAGAGGATGAACACAAGGGAGGATGTGTGCAAGAAGGATGTGTGTAAGAGGATGAACACAAGGGAGGATGTGTGCAAGAAGGATGTGTGCAAGAGAGGATGCGTTCAAGAATGATGAGGGGAAGGATGAGGTGTTCAAGGAGGATGCATTCAAGGAGGGTGAGTGCAGGGAGGATGCATGCAAGGGGGCCAGAGCATCACCCTGGAAGCGGGTGCACCACGGGCAAGGCTCCGAATTGCAGTGCGCTTTGCAGAGCAGCCCGGGCTCAGGGCTTGCACCAGCTCCACAGGTGCCAGGGCGCTCCCCGCTCCTCTCTGCATCACTTTGCCCCGGGCCCCGTGAGGCCGGGCAGCAGCCCAGCGCGTGGCGAGGATGCAGCGGGCAGAGGAGCCCGCCGGGCCGGGCCCCAGCGCCGCTCACCGTCCGCGCTGGCGCTCACGTCCTCCTCCACGCGCACACCGTGCTGCCCGTAGCGGTGCGAGCTCGGGCCGGCCGGGAGGCTCCGCGCGGCCTCGCCGGCCTCCGGGCCGCCCTCCTGCTCCTCAGGGGGCTCCAGGAGACCCTCGGCGGGCTCGGCCCCACTGGGCGCTCCGGGCGCCGCCGGCTCGTCCTGGCCATGCGCCCAGGCGCCCGCGCGCCGCCCGCCGCCCGCCGGCACCACGTTGGGCAGYGGCGACGCGCTGCCGATGCGGAACACCCACACGCCGGGCACCATCACGTTGCTCGCCCTAGGGGACAGCGGCCAAGCCTGGGGACACGGAGGGGCAGCAGGAGCCAGGCCCCAYGTGGCACCACCCTCCAACCAGGGTCCCCAAGCTCGGACCCGCTGTTGTGGCTGGAGACAGCGCAGTGGCACCTGCACAATACGCTTCAGGGCCACAATTTCTGGTTCCTCTGCCTTCTCCTGGCCTGTCTGCTAGGACTTTGGCTGGCCACACGCACCCATCGGTGGTGCCTGACACTGGCGAGATGCCACCACCCACCCCAGCCGCTGCCCTCATGCATGTTGGTGGACACCGTTGCCCAACTGGCTCTCCCCRAACCACCCAAGTCCCCTTCTTCACCCAGCGCCCTGACGGAGCCCTCCATGTGCTGCCTACTGGTAGAGGTGCTTCAAGGCCCCTTCGCTGCTGGCCACGCTGTAGAAGAGCCCGTCCCTCTTGGGGTCGTCRCCGTCGCCACGGCTGAAGCCCACCCTGGCCGGCAGCTCCAGGTGGACGTTGTAGGACTCTTTGGGCCGGGTCCCGAAGAACTGGAGGCCGTCGTCGGGGTAGAGGAAGATGGCGTAGGCGTCCGCTGCGTCGTAGGCCACCAYGGCCTGGAACGTGTTGAGCTGCAGGACAGGGAGGGCAGGACACGCCGCGTGCGTGACGGGGCAGAGGCACCGGCTCACGTCCCCATGGAAGCCACCACAGAAGAGTGGATGCAAACCCGGCACTGGGAACGTGTTCCTCAGACCCTGCTGCAGCCTATGGAGCTGGGGTGGACCCAGCCACACAGATGGGGTGACCATGGACCTCTGCCTGGCGGGATGTCTGGAGAGAATGCAGGCACCTCAGATGTGCCCAGCCTTGGTGCTCTCCACATCCCTCCCACAACCACCTCCTTATGGACCCGGCCAGTGCCCCCGACACCGGCAGCGCTTCCCCTGTCCCAGTGGCACCGCAGAGCAGCACAGCCCACGCTTCCCGGGGAGAGCAATTTAAGCTCCGTTTCCTCAGGAAAAAACAGGCGGGCGCCTTGCTCACGCCCGTACATCCCGCTATAGGCACCGGCACCAGCCCCGCGAGCACAACCCTAACGAGCCACCGGAGCATCCCCACAAAGCAAGCGGCTCTGGGCACCGGGAAAACATTGCACGGGGACCGGAGCTGCTTTTCCATGCTGAAATTCTGCATCCGCCTGGCAGAGATAATGGCACTTCCTGCCGCTCCGGTGCTTCGCCAGAGGCCGGAGGGGACCGGGAAAGCACTGCCGGAGTCGGGAGCTGGGGTGAGCGGGATTTGGGATGCACGAGAGGTTGTATGAAATGAAATGAAATGAAATGAAATGAAATGAAATGAAATGAAATGAAATAAAAAAAGAAATGAAAATAAAATAAAATAAAATAAAATAAAATAAAATAAAATAAAATAAAATAAAATAAAATAAAATAAAATAAAATAAAATAAAATAAAATAAAATAATAAAATAAAACAAAAGGGGTGCTTGGTGGGAGCACAAGCAGAGTGTGCCCTCTCTGGGGAGCTTCCCCTGAGCTGCAACACTGTCTTCAAAAGCCAAAAAGGGCAGATTCTGCCCCAAGTGGGGCAGATTTTGAAGCAGAAGGCCCTTCATAATAAACAAACTCTGTGTTTCAACTTCCCGGCTCCAACAAGCAGCAAATTCAGCCAAGAAAGCAAAAAGAAAAGTGGTGCTTGGGGAATTTTTTCCTGCAGTTTTCACAAAGATGATAGGTAAAAAAAAAAAACAGGAATTTTGCAGACAACGCACAAACTGACTTTCCGCCCTCCTTGAATGAAACTTTCCACTAAGTGTCTCATTTCAAAGCAAGACTTCTTTTTTCCCCCCTTCATTTTGGCTTTAAAGCATGATCCAGCCCTTTTCGCGAGGAAAAACAATTGCGTGGAGGACCCGAGGCTGCGTTTTTGATGTCTGCAAGGTCACCGGTGCCACTTCTCCGGTTGCTTTTCCCACTTGCCAGAGAAGAGGAAACACCTTCCGCCTCCRTCCAAACCCCTTGCCTGGCCGCACACCAGCCCCATGTGCCCTGGCCTTGGCTGGGGCATCTCCAAGTATTTTTGCTCCGGAGAGTTATTTTTTCACACCTCCTTTCCACCCCCAGTTCAATGTAAAGGAGGCCCCATATAAAATATGTATGATCTGTAGAGGGCCATCCCAAAGCCACATCTTTGCYGAGCTCCTCTGAGCTCAATTTCCATGCGCTCTGCCCATCCTAAGCTGGCAGAACGGTCAATCCTGGCAGCTCAGGGGGTTGCCTGGATGCTGTGGGAGCTCTGGAGCATCCTCACCCATTTGGCGCTGCTCCAAGCCTGGAGCAACCATCCAGCTGCCCAGAAGGAAGAGTTTCAAAGTGGTGGGTGGATGTATCCATCCTAAGGAAGATGTATCCATCAGGAAGCCCACACCAGCCCGTGGTGCTCACCTTCTTGGAGGGCTCTGTGCCTGGTGGGAGCTCCTCGTAGGCGCCCACGTCCTCCCAGGTGGCGAGGAAGGCGTTGGTGGGCGCGAAGGACGCGGCGGCCTCGGGGAAGCCGGCGCGGATGTAGCCGGCCGCCCGGTGCAGCACGTCCAAAGAGTCGTCCTGCCGGTAGTAGATGTTCCCTCTGCCGCCCGTGGTGTCCAGGTCGGCCAGGAAGGGAGCGATGGCCGGGAAGTCCGTGGGGAAATCGTCGTCCACGTATTGCGTCTCTCTGGGGAAATCTTGCGTGGAGATGACCCCGTTGGTGCCCACCTGCAGGGAGAGCGGTGCAGGGTGGTCAGGGAGCAGCCCCCTGCCCTGTTGTCCCCATAGCTGGGGCATTTCTGTCCCGGTCCCCCCGCCAGTGCCCCCGGAGCGGTGTGGAGGGCTGGGAGCCAAGCCTGGGGGAGGGAGAGCGTGCGGCCTCTTCCAAGGAGGAAACAAAGACCTTGGGCTTCTCAGTCCCCTGGAGAGCGGCAGCTCCCGGGCTGTCCCAGCTGCAGCCGCTCCGCGGAGGAACAGCTGCAAAGGAAAAGGCCCCCTTGTTCCTCCGGAGCCAGGGAACGCCAGAGGCAGGACGCACGGAGGGGGAGGGAGAGCGGAGGCCTGCAGGGATGGACGGAGAACGGGCACGTGGACAGGCAGGGAGGAAGGGGCTGCAGGGAGGCAAGGCACGTGCGGAGATGCAGGGATGGACGCAGAACAGGCACGTGCGGAGATGCAGCCCTGGATGGAGGAGAGACCCCCTTGGGGGTGCAAGGATGGGGCAGAAGGGGTAGGTGAGGAGGGGCAGTGATCGGGAGGAGGATGAGGAGCTGCTGTGGGGGAAAGGGTGTGAGCAGAAGGAAGGACAGACAGAGCGGCAGAGGGAAAGGCTGAGCGATGGAAGAAAGGAGGGATGGGAGGAAAGGAGCGGGATGGATGGAGGGATGGCCAGAAGGGGAGGCGGAGGGGCAGAGCGGGGCACGGAGAGGCGGGAGGCCACGGCATGGAGGACGGGCGCGCGGGCACTCACGTAGAGGCGGCGGGCGGCGCGGCCGTAGAAGGGCAGCTCGCGGCGCAGGGTCACGGCCGCCGAGCTCTCGTCGTCGCCGGGTCGCAGGCGCGCGTCGCCGCGGGCCTCGCCGTGGGGCAGCAGAGCCCCCCGGGGCAGCGCGGCCGCCGCC
>NW_020456043.1:1610377-1614650 GCF_003342845.1 Nothoprocta perdicaria | reverse complement strand
CCCGGCGGCGCGGAGCGGACCCGAGACGGCGGTGCGGAGCCGACCCGACCCGGCTCGACCCGACGGAGCGGAGCGGACCCGACGGCGCGAACCGGAGCGGAGCGGAGCAGCGGATCGGAGCCGGCGGGGCGGGCCGGGCCGGGGCGCGCTGCCGGCGGGGCGGGTCCGAACCGCGGCCGCGCCCCCGTGGCATCCCCCGGCCGCGGCGCTGGCCAATCGCGGCTTGTCCCAAAATCCGCCCCGGGCTGCCCCCCCGCCCCGGTCCCCCGGGGCTGGGTACCGGCGCTGGCATCCCGGCGGGGGGGAACATTGAGGGGGATGAGGGGGCCTGGGGGACCCCGTCGGGGCAGCCGCTGCTCCGCCCGCAGGGGGATGAAAGGAGTAGAAAGAGCGTGAGGAGGAGGAGGAGGAGGAAGAGGAAGGAGTGTCCCCCCTTGGGCCCCCCATGGCCGCCCCTCGGGGCTTGCGCCTCCCCCGGAGCCGGGAGCGCGGCCAGCGCAGGGCCGGGGCGCCGGGTCGGAGGCGTGGGCGAGAGGCCCTGGCCGCTCGCGCTCCGGCTGCATCCCGCTCTCCGGAGGAGCCCGAGCTGGAGCACGCAGAAACTTGACTCCTTATCCGCAGGGGGCTGGGGGAAGGGGGGAATGTGGCAGGGAAAAATGCCGGGCAGTTGGGCCGTTGAGCTGTCAGCGAGCRGGGATGGCTGCATGGAGCCCAGGGTGCCTCTGCTCATCCCTTTTYGGACATCTCTTCTGAGCAGGGAGGCTGAGGACCCCCTGGAGTGGGGGTCCCCAGTGAGGAGCTTTGCTTTGGAGCATGTGGGGGACACACACGGAGCAGGAGCAGGGCCGCCTGCTCCTCGAAATCCTGCCTGGGAGCAATCCCAAGCTCCAGCTCTCTCGCTGGAGTGTGTCCCGCWCTCCTGGCCCGGAGCCAGGGTCTTGCTGCATCTGTCCAAAAACGTATACATGCCCGAGGAATGCCAGATAACAAGGAGAATAGTGTCAAAGCCCGGGGGCCGGAGGGAGGAATAAATCAGCAGCACAGTGCTGGCATTTCCCGCCAGTGATCCTTGTTGGGAAATGCGGGGCCGGGCGGCCGGGCGGCCGCTCGCCTCTCACCCCGGGCCAGGGAGCGGTGGCCACAGCACGTGACAATGTCCCATGTCCTCCCACAGCCTGTGTGTCCCAGAGGACTATTCCCACCAAGGCTCGGAGTGGCGTTCCGGAGGCCAGCAGCTTTCGAAGGCCRTTCATGTGAAAACTTGGGAAAAACGGGTCGCGCAGGATCCTCAGATCCAGGCCACCGAGCTCTCTGATCATTGCCATGTGTCTCTGGAGCCCCTCTCTGGATCGGGCTCCTCTCTGGATCAGGCACTGCAAACAAGAACATTTATCTGCGGTGACTGGGGCTGCAGCAGCCCCAGCGAAGCCGGAGGAGGAGGCAACATTGCAGCACGGGGCTGGTAGGACCCCATTCCCGGCCACTCCCCAAGGCACTGTAGCCCCCACAACCATTTACACTTAAAACGCCCTCTGCCTAAAGAGAGAAAAGGATGTTAAACGCGGGAGGCGTTTGCTGCTTCGTGTGGCTCATCCTGCTGGCTGTATTGCCAGTCATTGCAGTAAGGCTCCAAGACCTGTGGTCTCCCCGCTGCCAAGAAGCCAGTCCTGCTCAGAGGCAGATTTATTTAACAGCAAGGACAGTAAATTGCCACCATCCTCATTTCCCGGGCTGGGCAGGGAAGTGTTCCCATGGGAAAGGGGGCTGGGATGGCTCAGGAGCATGGCCAAGCTCCCCAGAGCAGGGCATGGGTTTGGCCGCTTCTCCTAAAGGAAAGCAAATGTGCTGGCATCTGCCCGGGCATCTGCCCTTGCTGGGGTCGARGAGACCTCCAGGAACTGCAGCTGCTGGATAACTGCAGCCCGATCCGACCTCAGTGTCACTAAGCTTGGTCTGTAAAACCGCATGAYCCAGCACGGGGGCAGAGACACCCTTTGCTCCTGCCCTCCTTGCCTGGAAGAGCTGGGCGCAAGCTGGAATGGAACTCAATCCTTAGGAGCCATCAGAGAATCCAGTGTCATCCAAACTCCCTCCACTGTCACCCTGCACCCTGGGACACGTTTCCCACCCAAACCCTCTCTGCTCATCCCGGGCAGCTCCGTGCTGCGGGGTCAGCCAGCCCCGCACCACCAGTGCCCAGCACTGCTCGCACGGGAACATCCCAGCGGCTTTCCCTGTGGTTGCAAATCCCCCCAAACATCACTGCGGACGCAGGGCCATGGGCACCTGGCCAGTATGGTGCAGGGACTGCTCACACGTGTCCCCATCGTGGGGTCTGCAGGAGACGCGAGCTCCCTGCGTGCTCCCCGCACTCTCTCGAGGCCCTTGCCTGGTCTCTGCGCCATGGGAGAGACYGCGGGACATGATCGGGAGCCATTAGTCATTTCCCATTTCCCAAGCTTGCCTAATTTTAGTGCATGGGGGCAAGAGCTGCCAGACGCTCTCATCACGTCCCCCCATAAGAGATTCCAGCCACAAAGGCTGAACATGCAMACCTTGCTTGGTGAGGGAGGCGCCAACCCTCTGCACCCTCCTCTGGTGTGACAGATGTCCCCTTGTGGCAACCCATTCCCCATGGGACATGGAAGGTGGGGATGTGAGGCTCCTGCCAGGATAAAGCCGGAATGTCCGCACGGCGCCAGCTGCTCAAGGGCCACCAAAGGCCGAAGGACAGGAAGGGGGTGGACACTCCATGACGGGCTGCAGAAGCAGCCTGTCCGGGAGCGGATCTCCCTTTCCCTCCTCCCTGCACCTCTGCTCAGCGCTGTTGCAGCTGGACAAGGGCAGGATTTGGCCATGCCTGGGCCACAGGAACCGCTCTGCTTCACCCTGGGCCAAGCCAAGATCTCTTTCCCTGGTCCCTCCTTCCATGGGGACCTGGGCTCCTTGCTGGGCTCTTGGCACCACGTCACCTCCCTCAGGTGGCAGTTGCCTTCCCTGGGAAGCACCCCACAGCAGCACAGCCTGTGTGCAAGCCCGGGGAGCTGTGCACACTCGCATCAGCGGAGGATCCAGCTTGCTGCCTTCAACATTTCCATTTTTGGGAACGTTTCTCATTGACTTTGATCCTGCTTTTTTGAATCGGGAATCGGCTTCCCCTGCTGACTCACCATCTTCTGGGGCAGTCCCATTGCTGGGGGACACCCCTCTGCAGCGGAGAAGGACGAGGGACCAGAAGCTCCATCAGGACAAGGAGGCAGCAGCTCCTAGGGACACGTGTTGTCCAGGTGAGTCCAGAGGCCACTGGCCACTTGTCCACAGTCTCTCCCCACCCAGCATCCTGAGGGAGACGTGGCCAGGACACTGGCCAGACACCCGGGACTGCTGACCCCCCTCTGCACTTCCCACCTGCATCCAGTGTTTCTGGCATGGGCACCTCGAGCCTGGAATGCCGGGAAGCGTCCAGACAATCTCCCACCCACGCTGCCGATGATTCCCATATGCAGGGTCCATCCTGCACACTCCGTCACAGATATTCCAGCTCAGGAGCTCYCGGCTCCAAGCTCACTTGGAGAGAGAAGTTTTCCTTATGGAGAGCTGGGAAGAGGAGCATGAGACCGTGCACAGGTAGGTGAGATGAGAAAATGAGGCTGCCGGAGGCCTCCGTGGTCCTGGATTTCTCCGCCAGAGGAGAGGAGTGCAGAGGAGGGATCCTTAATCTGGATCAATTTTAATGCCAGAGGAGTCATCCCAGCTGGAAAGGTAGCAGCGCCCGGCGGGGCTTGGAGCTGGACCATGTGGAAATGCTGCTCCCGCCGTGCAGCACCGCAGAGGCAGCYGCAACCCCGGCACTGCTCCAGGGTTTGGTAGGTGTTGGGAGAGCTGCAGGTAAAAATAAAAGTGTTTTTATTAAATCTCCAGGCTCCTCCATCCTCTTGCTCCATAGCAGTGCGGGGATCCCTGCGGCACCAGGACCCGCAGGGCTGCCGCACACGCCGGGGCTCGRGGGATGCTCCCTGGGAGCATCCGTGTGCCTGAGGTGGCAGGGATACGTGAATGGCATGGATAAAACCTGCCATCAGGATGCCTGTGCCCTGCATCCCAGGGAGATCTCCCCATTTTCCCTGCAGAAACGGCTCTCTCCTAAAACTGTTTAAGTGACATGAGCCCATCCTAAGGGAATCACTGAGGACGAGAGACCCCAACAGTTTTGTGAGCATCTCCAAAGGAACTCACTGGGAGAAAAAAGGGGGAATTGATAGCAAACTGATAG
>NW_020456043.1:1600589-1609517 GCF_003342845.1 Nothoprocta perdicaria | reverse complement strand
AAATAAATAAATAGAAGGCAGGCGGGGGCGGCAGGGCTGCCGGGCCGCGTGGCCGGGCCGCTCGCTCCCTCTGCCGGGGAAGGCGCCGGGTGCCGGGCCGGGCCCCGCAGGGTGCCGCGCGGGGCGGAGCAGAGGCCCGGCCGCGCTCGGGTGCGGGACGGGGCAGGGCCCGGGTGCAGGGTCTGGGTGCAGGGCCCGGGTGCAGGGTCTGGGTGCGGGACGGGGCAGGGCCCGGCGGGGAGGGCCCTTCCTTTCTCTCTCCCTCCTTTAATCTCTCCCTCCATCTCTTAATCCCATAATCTTTCTCTCCCTTAATCCAGCCAGTCCTTCCTCCTTCCATCCCTCAAACCTTCTCTCCCTTAATCCCACCATCCTTTAATCTCACCACCTTTCCCTCCCTTCATCCCTCCCTTAATCCCACTATCCCTCAATCCCACTATCTCTCCCTCCCTTAATCCCACCATCCATCCCTCCTTGCATCTCTTAATCCCTTCAACCCTTAATCTCTCTCTCCACCCCTTAATCCCACCATCYTTCCATCTCTTAATCCCATGATCCTTCCATTCCCTAATCTCTCCCTCTGTCTCTTAACCCCAGAATCCCCCTATCCCTTGATTCCACCATCCTTCCCTCCTTCTATCCTATAATCCCTCCATCCCTTAATCCCACCATCCCTTAATCCCATCATCCCTCCATCCATCCCTTAATCCCACCATCCTTTCCTTCCTTAATCCCTCCCCTCATCCCTTAATTCCATCATCCCTCAATCCCATCATCCCTTAATCCCACCATCCCTCCCTACACCCCCAGGGACAGGCTCAGAGCACAGTGAGCCCTGCAGCCCCTGGACACTCCAGCCAAATTGGGCCCCATGGGACAGAGCGAAGGACAGAGGGACGGAGAGGAGCCAGGAGAGCAGCCAGGCCGGGCTCCTCCGGCACCTGCGGGAGCCCCGGGAAATGTGCGGAGCGGCTGCCGCGGGACTCACCCCTGCTTGCGGCGGCGACGGGGCTGTCCCAGTTCCCCGCTTCCCGGCACCGCAGCCCTGGACTTTTTGGATTTGTGCAATCGGGAATCGCCGCAGCCRCGGCCCGGCCCCCCTGCCCAGCACCTCCCACCCCACATCCCAGATCCCGGCTCCTGCTTCCCGGCTCCTSTCCTGCGCCGGGCTTTGSTGCYGCCCGGATGCCCAACCRGCCCTTTGGCACTTTCCCTGTGTGGCCAGGGCTCCGCCAGCCCGGCTGCTTTGCAATAGCACATCTGGAAATAATCACCCGGAGAGAGATCCTCCAGGGAGAGATTCCCCATCCCTGCCCTTTCCCATATGGAAATTCCTCCCTGCTTTCCCAGCAAGGAAGAACATAACTTGCAAGGGGGTGTAGGGAGCAGGCAGGTGCTGCCCGGCCTGGCACCCTTGGGTGCAACCTGCTCCTGTGCCGTTCTGGCCCAGGATGGGGTTGGCTCCTGTGGGGTGCCAGGGCTGCAGAGGAGAGGGAAGCACCGGGAAAGGTCCCTGCAGAGAGAGGGAGGCAGCGCTGCTTGCTCGGGAAGGGGGCAAAGGACAACTGCCCCCTCGGAAGCAGCAGGGAAAACCCTCTCCATGAAGGGAGCAAAGCCGCAGGTGGGAATCTYCGGCCACCTGTGCCCTGGATAGAGGGAGGAAGAGAGGCTGGATGAAGAAGCGCMAGCAGGGATTCTACTGCATGGAGCGGGGGCTTTTCCCTGGATCCCCCTCCCAGCTCTGCTCCATGGCCTGTGAGMACCCAGCCGAGCTGCCCACCAGCCTTCCTGGCCTCGGCGATGCCAAAGCTCTCCCACCCGATGGGATCTAAATTAGATTATGTGGATCTGGAAGCAGAAGCTTCCAAAGGCAACATGCAGCTGCAGGAACCCAGCGGTTGCGGGATGGGACAGGACAGGCCGAGCAGCAGACGTGACCCAGTGCCCCGGGGACACGTTGCTCAGGAGGGCTGGAAACAGCCAGGAGATTCCTCAGTGAAAGTTTTTCCAGCTCCTCCTTTGTCTTCGGGTTATTTATTRTTATTTTTATGTGTGTGACTTGCAGCTTTTCCTACCGACCGGGCTTTTTCCTCGCCCGCCCCCGTGAGCGGGGAGGAGGGAGCCGCCACCTCGGAAGCTGATGAGCAGCAGCGATTCGTCATCCACCCTGACGGTGACGAGGATGTTTTCAAAGCGGTTCCCCCCAAAGAGCTGCAATTTGGTGAATGCATAGAGAAATAAAGAAAAAAAAAAAAAAAAGAAAAGCCCAAAACACAGAAGAGGGGCAGGAAAAAAAAAAAAGAGAGAAAAAGAAAAAAAAAAAAAAAAAAAAAAAAAAAAAAAAAAACAGCTAAATAAAGGCCGGGACATCTCTCCTCCCCACACTGGGTTTCCTCCCGTGCTGGTGTCTTTGCTCCCCCCGTCCCGCGGTCGCCTTGACCGGAGCCCTCGGCCAGCACCAGTTCCCTGGGGAGGCACTGCTGGACCGGGAGATATTCCCCAAAATCCCGTTTCTTTGCCTGCTCTCCCCACGGCCACTCCATGTCAGAGGGTGCTCGGAGGCCACCTAGGCAGAGTCCCCGTGGGGTTTCCAGCCGCCCTGCCCATGCTGGTGGCATCRCTCCAGCAAAGGGCTGGTTGTCACAGTCCCTCCTCCTCCTCCTCGGAGCTGCGGATTCCTGCTGGCCCCGTCTCACTTGTCCCCAGACGTCACTTTCTGAGACCCCCGGGGGTTCCTGGCCAGGGGCAGCTGCCCCCAAGCTGCCGTTTTGGCACCTGCCAAACGCGCTCGGAGAGGCCGGAGYGGAGGGAGGCAGCGATGCCGCAGCCCCCCCGCTGCAGCCGGTGCCCCCCCGGCCCAGCCTCATTGCGGGAGCGGGTCGAGCCGTGATGCCAACGTGCCCGCTGCCCCGGGGCCGCCAGCACCGCCCGTTCCAGGAAGCGCCGCTCGTTTCGCCCGTGCCCACCGCGGGGAGCTTTGGGCCTCCCCGCATCCTCTCGGTGCTTCCAAGCGCTTGGGGCACCCGCGCAGCCCCGAGCAAAGCGGGCCCCGCCAGCGGCCGGAGCGGGGTCACATTATCCGCCCTCAGACGCCGGCGGCAGCCCGGGGGGGCTCCCATCCCGGGAGAGGCTGGGAGGAAATTCCCAGTTTGCTACCTGGACRAGCCCGGGGGGAGCCGCAGGGACGGGGCGCGCAGCGGAGGGGAGGCCTCGGGGGGGTCCCCGGGCGGCAGCGGGGCTCGGGGGCGGCGCCGCGCGCTCGCTGCTCCGCCGGAGGCTCCGCGCCGGCCCCGGGGGAGGCGGGACGAGCGAGGCTGCGCCCCGGGGCCGCCCCGACGGCGCCGCCTCCGCCGCTCCCGCCGCCGASGGGCCGCCAGTCGCCGGCAGCGGCCGCATGGAGGGCGCGGGCTACCAGTGCCGCAGCAGCCGCTCCATCGAGAGCGGCCAGTCGGCGGTGCCCAGCGCGGTGCTGTTCGGCGCGGGGCTCGTGGGCAATGTGCTGGCGCTGCTGCTGCTCGGGCAGCACCGGCGGCGCTCGCGGCTGCCCGGCGGCCGCCCGCCGCGGGCCTCCGCCTTCTACGTGCTGGCGAGCGGGCTGGCGGTCACCGACCTGCTGGGCAAGTGCCTGCTGAGCCCCATAGTGCTGGCCGCGTACGCGCGCAACCGCAGCCTCAGCGAGCTGTGGCCCGGCGGGCGGCCCGCGGGCGAGCCGGGCGCGCTCTGCCAGCTCTTCGCCTTCCTCATGGCTTTCTTCGGGCTGGCGCCCACGCTGCTGCTGCTCGCCATGGCCCTGCAGTGCTGCCTGTCGCTGGGCCAGCCCTACCGCTACCGGCTGGCGCGGCGGCGGCGCGCGGCGGCGGCGGCGGCGGCGGCCGCGGGGCTGTGCGCGCTCTTCTGCGCGCTGCCGCTGCTCGGCTTCGGCGCGCCCATGCAGTACTGCCCGGGCACCTGGTGCTTCGTGCGCATGGCGGGCGGCGGCGCCGGCCAGCTCGCCTTCCCCGTGCTCTACGCCTCGCTCCTGGCGCTGCTCGTGCTCGCCGTGGCCGCGTGCAACGTGAGCAGCATGCGGCACCTCTACGGCATGGCCCGCCGGCAGCCCCGCCGCGGCGGCGGCCCCCCCGCCGCCGCCGCCGCCGCGCCGCGCATGGAGGAGCTCGACCACCTCGTGCTGCTGGGGCTCATGACCTTCCTCTTCACCGTGTGCTCGCTGCCGCTCATCGTGAGTAGCCGCCGCTGCGTCCCCCCGCCCCGGGGCGCCTGAGCTCGACCCCCCCCCTTCCCTTGAATCGGTTGCCCCCCTTGGAACCGCTTTATTAGCGCCTCTTCCATGGATCCGCTCTATTTCTTTAGCCCCCTTGAATAGCACCCCCTTCCACCGTCCCAATCCTCGAGGGGCGGGTTATTTCTTTTTACCCCCCCTTTAAAAACCCGCCGCCCCGTCTAACGTGGAGTCTGCGGAGACCCCTGCTCTGCTTTAACCCCCTTGGAATGWGCCCCCCATCAGCACCGTCCCGACTCTGGGATGGGGGCTCGTGGCATTATCCCCCTTGGAATAACCCCGGCATCTTTTCCGGGAGGGATCAATTCGCTGCTTGAGACCCCTTTAAAGCATCGCCCCCCGGCGCCCCCTTTCCGCAGCGCGGCCGGAGCTCGGCCCCGTCCTTTAGCCGCCCCCAAGGAGCSCCCCCGGTCCCCCCCGCGCCCCGGGCCGGCTCCTGGCCGCAGCTGCCCCGGAGCAGCAGCCGGCACCTTGTCCAGGAGGGGGCGGCCCGCTCGCTGCCTCGGGCCGCGCAGCTCCCCCGGCCCGGCCCCGCGCRCAGGGCTCGGGGAGGCCGCTCCTGAGCTGTAACCCCGGGGATGACCCCCCCACCAGCACCACCCCCTTGAAGTAGCCCCCCCAACCCGTACTGAGGGGGCGGATCGCTGCTCGAGACCCCTTTGAATAGCTCCCGCACCCCCACCCCAGCCCTGACAGGTCCAGGGTGGTGGGTTCCGYGCTTTAATCCTTCTCCATAACCACCTATCACCCCCACCCCATTCCGGGGACTATTTCATTGCTTTAACCCCTTCCAATAACACCTCTCTTCCTGCCCACCCCCCCACCCCATTGCAGGATGTGGGAGGGATAGGGCTCCTTCCCATCCCACCACCCCCTTCCCGGCACCAAGTTACACCCCATCCAAAATCTCCTCCTCCTCTTTCCTCCCTGCCCTGGGTCCTGCCAGGGCACCAAGGGCTGGGACACCCCCCAGCACATGGGGTCCCACTGCAGGCAGCACCCACAGCTGCAGCGCGCTGAGGACGGGAGGCTCAGTGCACCCACTGGGAAACAACCCCAGCCCTTCAGCTTCTGCCATAGACCTGTCCTGACAGGGACACCCCAGCAGGCAGAGCCTTTCTGTTACCCCTTGACATTTTATTTTATTTTATTTTATTTTATTTTATTTTATTTTATTTTATTTTATTTTATTTTATTTTATTTTATTTTATTTTATTTTTGTTTTGCTTTGTTCTTATTTTGTTTTATTCTTATTTTGTTTTATTCTTATTTTATTCTTATTTTATTCTTATTTTATTCTTATTTTATTCTTATTTTTTAATATTCAGTATTTCCCTTTCTCATTTTCCGGGGCAGATCCGGGCCTACATGGGGGCGTTTGCGGCTGACTTCAACGAGAACGCCGACCTCAGCGCCTTGCGCTTCCTCTCCGTCAACTCCATCGTGGACCCCTGGGTCTTCATCATCTTCCGCACCTCCGTGTTCCGCCTCTTCGTGCGCCGGCTCTGCCGGAGACTGAGCTCCCGGCGGGCTCCGCTCAAGGGCACCGGCACCGCCGGGGACTGGCGCAGGACGGACGCGCCGCCCCTGCGCTGCCCTTAGCCCCCCGGAACGGCCGGGGGTCTCGCACCGCTCCCAGGGCAACTGTGAATGTGTCCAAGCAGCAGCACTATGCAGAGTTTGGGAAGAGGCCAGCTCCGGGCTGGCTCTGGGACGGCTCCAGGATGGCTCTGGGATGGCTCCGGGACGGCTCCAGGAAGCGCTGGGGCAGTGGATGCGCTCGGGATGCTGCCGGCATCGCTCCCTCGACAGGACCCAGCGTTCAGCCCTGATGGAATAAAAGCGATCCGGAGTGCTGGAATAGCCCTGCCGCAGAGCCGGCAGGGCGCACGCGGGACGCTGTCCCCATCCCAGCGCAGGGGCCACCCCCCAAATCCAGGCATCTTATCGCCCCCGCACCGGCGCGGCCGGCGCCAGGCCCGGCCCGGGGCTCCGTGGCGGCTCCCGCTTATCTGGGAATGCGGCTGCACGGCCGCTAATCGCGGCTTTCATCTGGGCGCTGAGCTCGCGGGACGCAGCGGTGCCCGTTTATCCAGCGCGCCGGACAAGCGCAAGCCCCGTTTCCCACCGCTCACCCGTCTCCGCGGCTGCTTGTCGGATAAGACTGGATGATCCCGCATGCCCGTCTGCTCCGGCGCTGGCAGGCGCCATCCGGGAGCGTTACCCTCGTTCCCGGCACGGCTGCGCCAGGGTGCTGGCGCTCCTGCACCTCCCACGGCATTTCCCTCCTGAGGTCGAGCTGATTTCATTTCTGGAGGAAGAAATTCCCGGGAATACTTTGGCGGTGCGTTTTGGAAGTCTCCCACTTGACATTGCTCAAGCTTCCCGGCGTTCCCGGACAAGGGAGAGGGCAGAGGCGCCGCGAGCTCCCTGCTTGCTGTCTCCCAGGAGGCTTTTCCAAGGAAAAGGCGCTCAGGGATGCGCGGCCCGCGCAGGGGCTGGGAGCTGCCGTGTCGCCGGCCGCTCCAGAGATGGCAGCACGTCCCCGGGCAGCGGGAGCACGAGGGGCTGCCCGAGGCACCTTGGCAACAGCTCAGGGCCCGTTCCTGGTGCCGCGGGCCGGGAAGAGYGAAATCAAATGAAATAAATGAAATAAAAAGTGAAATAAGCCAGTAAAGCCTGGCAGCATCCGGTCTCCTTGGAGCTGCAGCATGGACGCAGGAGCCGCAGGCACGGGAGCTGCCTGAGCGGCGGGGACCGGCGGGCACCAGCGTGCCCGGTCTGGGGGATGTGGGGAACGCGCCAGGCTCGCTTTGCAGAAAAAACCCTTGATTCCTAACGCGGGCCCTGCGCTTTTCCGGGCYGTTCCCAGGAGGGAGCGGCGTGCCGGAGCAGGCCTGGGAGGCGGCGCCGGCGTTTTGGCAGGCGGCCGCCTGGGTGCCCGCGAGCGCCGGCGCTCCGGGATCCGCCCGCAGCGGTGCCGCCGGCAGCGGCTTTGCCGGGACGCTGCCCCTGGAGTTCCTAAATAAATGCCAGGTGCATTATTATTATTATTATTATTATTATTATTATTATATTTTAAAAGGTGGAAATGCAGCCATGTGGCTCATCCACCTGCATGCAGGAGGCCCGGCGCGTCCTGCACCCACGATGGCCAAGCTGTCCCAAACACCAGCTGGGATCAGAGCAACATCCCAGTGCCCTCCCAGCCCTGGGATGTTGCCCCGGTGCCTCTTCAGCTTTTGGGTCGTTCTGAACCGCACGTGGCTTTTCCGCTAGTACCGGAGCTTTCCTCTGCTTTTCCTGCGGGTGGAATGAACTCTGGGAGGCTTCGTGGAGGGGAAAACAAGGGCAGCGACCCCGGGGAGGACATCTGGTCCTTGTTAGAGATGAGGCACCCACAGATAAACATGGAAGCGGAGGGAGGAAAACAAACCTTTCCCAAGAAGCTGCGGACAACGCGTCCCAACTGGCACGATCCTGCCTCTGAGCTGGGAAAGGGGGGGACAAAAAGCCCAGTAATTTTCCTATTATTGTAGAAATCTCCCTCCGGAGGCAACCTCGGGCTGAGGCGTCGGGAGCCCCGGATGGGTATTTAAGGCTCCATTAGCTGCCAGGAAAAACGAGCTCCAGGAAAAACCCCATCCCACAACGTGACACCCAGCAAGGGGGAGGCCGGGAAGCCCTGGAGCCGCCACTCCRAGGGCACCTTTTCCTGGTGAAAGGCCCCAAACCGCAGGGCTGCAGCCACCACAAGTGGTTCCCATGGCCTGGGCAGGCTCACTTTGCAGTTCCTTGGCAGAGATGCCAAGGGCAGCCGGATTCTCCATGCACGCGGGGCTGCTCCGGGGGCTGTTTCCATCCCGGCCGTTCCGTCGTGCAGGGCCGGGCTCTGCAAGGAGCCTCCGCGGCGGCTCCTGCGCGGATGAAGCGGGAGCGGCGGTCGGAGCAGCACGTCGGAAGTGGAGGTGCTGTCACAACCGCAGCGTTACGGCAGCTTCCTTTGCAAGGTTCCTGTTGCAAAACGGAGATTTTTTTTTAAAAAAAAACCAGCAGCAAAAGGCCACACTGGAGATAACAACTTAGCCACACAGATGGATGCCGCGGCACTGTGGGGTGCGGGCTGGGCAGCAGGGCGCTCTGCATGGGGCAGCAGGACGCGGCGCTGCTGGTGCCCTGGTCACTTGTGTCCCAGGCCAGCACTGGGGCTTGCCGGGCRCCTGGGGACACAAACCGGCCCCAGGGCTCTCTGTGCACTGGGAGGTGCTGGACCAGCACTGGAGCTCGCCATGGACATGGGGATGTCCTGGATGGGCACCAGAGCTCGCCGTGTGCCCGGGGACCCRGAGTGGGACTTGCTGCCTGGTCAGGGCTCCTGGACGGGCACCGGGGTCCCCTCTGCACCTAGAGCTCCTGCAGCATTAGTGGGACGTGCCACATGCCCGGGGGTGTGACAGTGGGGCTGCTTGTGCACCCAGGGCTCCTGCACCAGCACTGGGGCTTGCTGTGTGCCCGGGGCTCCTGGAGCAGCAGCAGGGCTTGTCGTGTGCCCAGGGCTCTGACTCTGGGGCTGATTCTGTGCCCAGGGTCCCTGCACCAGCACTGGGGCTCACTGTGTGCCCCAGACTCCTGGATTGGCACCAGGACTC
>NW_020456043.1:1594923-1600134 GCF_003342845.1 Nothoprocta perdicaria | reverse complement strand
TGCCCAGGGTCCCTGCACCAGCACTGGGGCTCACTGTGTGCCCCAGACTCCTGGATTGGCACCAGGACTCGCAGTGTGCCAAGACCCACACTGGATCTGGGACTCACCACCCTTCCAGGGCTCTAGCACAGGGAGCTGCATCCAGGGCTCCTGCACTGGCACTGAGGCTCTCTGTGTGCCAGGAGCTCCTGAAGAGCAGCAGGACCTGCCACGTGCCCAGTGCTGTCACCCTGGAGCTGCTTCCGTGCCCAGGGTCCTGTAGCAGCAGCAGGACCTCCCACGTGCCCAGGACGCTGCCCCTAGGTCTGTTTCTGCACCCAGAGTCCTGCAACAGCAGCGGGACTTGCCACGCACTCAGCGCTGTCACCCTGGGGCCACATCTGCATCCAGGGCTCCTGCACTGGCACTGGGGCTCTCGGTGCGCCAGGAGCTCCTGGAGCAGCAGCAGAACCTGCTGCGTGCCCGGTGCTGTCGCTTTTTTGTTGCTGTCACCCTGGGGCTGCTTCCGTGCCCAGGGTCCTGCAGCAGCAGCAGGACCTGCCACGTGCCCAATACTGTCACCCTGCGGCTCCTTCCGTGCCCAGCGCCCTTGCCCTGGCACTGGGTCTCTCCGTGCACCAGGAGCTCCTGGAGCAGCAGAACCTGCCACGTGCCCAGTACTGTCACCCTGGGGCTGCTTCTGTGCTCAGGATCCTGCAGCAGCAGCCGGACTTGTCCTGTGCCCAGTGCTGTCACCCTGCAGCTGCCCCTGTGCCCAGCATCCCTGCACTGGCACTGGGTCTCTCGGTACACCAGGAGCTCCTGGAGCAGCAGCAGAACCTGCTGCGTGCCCGGTGCTGTCACCCTGGGGCTGCTTCTGTGCCCAGGGTCCTGTATTAGCAGCAGGACCTGTCCAGTGCCCCGTGCTGTCACCCTGSGGCTCCTTCCATGCCCAGCGCCCCTGCCCTGGCACTGGGTCTCTCCGTGCACCAGGAGCTCCTGGAGCAGCAGAACCTGCCACGTGCCCAGTACTGTCACCCTGGTGCAGCTTCTGTGCCCAGGATCCTGCAGCAGCAGCGGGACTTGTCCTGTGCCCAGTGCTATCACCTTGAGGCTCCCTCTGTGCCCAGCGCCCCTGCCCCGGCACTGGGTCTCTCAGTGCACCAGATGCTCCTGGAGCAGCAGGACCTGCCACGTGCCCAGTACTGTCACCCTGGTGCTGCTTCTGTGCCCAGGGTCCTGTACCAGCAGCAGGACCTGCCCAGTGCCCCATGCTGTCACCCTGCGGCTCCTTCCATGCCCAGCGCCCCGGCACTGGGTCTCTCGGTGCACCAGGAGCTCCTGGAGCAGCAGCAGAACCTGCCACGTGCCCAGTACTGTCACCCTGGTGCAGCTTCTGTGCCCAGGATCCTGCAGCAGCAGCGGGACTTGTCCTGTGCCCAGGGCTGTCACCTTGGGGCCACTTCTGCATCCAGAGCTCCTGCCCCAGCACTGGGGCTCTTGGTGCACCAGGAGCTCCTGGAGCAGCAGCAGGACCTGCCCACTGCCCCATGCTGTCACCCTGGGGCTCCTTCTGTGCCCAGGATCCTGCCGCGGCGCTGGGGCTCTCCACGCGCGAGCAGCAGCCCCAGGTCTCCTTAGGCGCCCACGGGGGCCCCGGGACGCCCTCCCCCCCCGGCGTGGGCGGCGCGGAGCGGCGTGGGCGGCGCGGAGGGCGTCCCGGGGCCCCCGTGGGCGCCGCCGCGTGTCCCCGCACGCCCTCCCCCCCCGGCGTGGGCGGCGCGGAGCGGCGTGGGCGGCGCGCGGGGCGGCGCGGCGCACTCGGGCAGCATGAACAGCACRGAGCGGACGCGGTGCACGGGGGGCTCCGCGCTGCAGCCCGCCGCCTCGCCCCACGTCAGCGCGCTCATGTTCTCGGCGGGGCTGGCGGGCAACCTGCTGGCGCTGGCCTTGCTGCTCCGCCGCCGCCGCCCGGCCTCGCTCTTCCACGCGCTCGTGCTCGCCCTGGTGCTCACCGACCTGCTGGGCACCTGCTCCGTGAGCCCCTTGGTGCTCGCCTCCTACCACCGCAACCGCACGCTCCTCGCCTTGGCGCCCGCCACCCGCCTCTGCCTCGCCTTCGGCTTCTGCATGAGCTTCTTCGGCCTCGCCACCATGCTCATCCTCTTCGGCATGGCGCTGGAGCGATGCCTGGCGCTGGGCCAGCCCTACTTCTACGAGCGCTTCCTCAGCCCCCGCGCCGCCTTCGTGGCCCTGCCCGCCGCTTACGCCTTCGCCGCCGCCTTCTGCTCCCTGCCCCTGCTGGGCTTCGGGCACTAYGTGCAGTATTGCCCCGGCACCTGGTGCTTCATCCAGATGCACTCGGACCAGCTGCGGCGCGACGGCAAGGACGTCGCCTTCTCGCTGCTCTACGCCACCCTGCTGCTGCTGCTCATCGTGGCCGTGCTGCTGTGCAACCTCAGCGTCATCGCCAACCTGGTGCGCATGCACCGGCGCGGGCAGAAGACGCGCCGCCCGGCCGCCCTGGGCAAGTTCTCCATGGCGGAGGAGGTCGACCACCTCCTCCTGCTCTCCATCATGACCATCACCTTCGTCATCTGCTCCCTGCCCTTCACGGTGAGTGTGGCCGCCCCACGTCCGTGTCCCCCTTCCCGGCACCCCTGCTTCTCTCCTTGCCTCCAAGGCTGGAACCAAAACCAGGCTCCTCCTGGTGCCTGGGGGCTTCTGGCTCTGCCGTGACCTTCTGGCAAGTTTGCATTTCCATGGGGAATGGGGACAACCATCCCTTGAGGCCTGGAGCTGGTAGGAGATGGGGTGGTGGGAGCAGAGCATCCCATGGGCACGGCTGTGGGCACACGGGGTCCCCTGGACCCCCCTTTCATCACCATGAGCCAGACTCTCCTCGCTGCAGGGGGTGAGCGGTGCCAGGGCACCCAAGGAGGCTCCCGAAGATGGAGATGGAGCAAATGGCACCGGGCTGGGTGGGAGATGCTGCAGCAGGGAGGGGAGCATCAGTGCCCGGGCGCYGGCGTCACCGCCGGTCTGTGGAGCGAGGGGATGATCAGAGTGGGAATCGAATTCCGCGATGCCGTGCACTTAGCACAGAGCTGAGGACTGCTTGGAAATGGAGATCCGGGCCCTCCGCCACGGCAGCAGCAGTCCCAAGGGCCCGGCCGCATCCATGCGCATCGGGAGCATGGGAACGGTGCTCCCGCCCGGCACAGCGCGGGGCACGGAGGAAGAGGAGGAGGCAGCAGCATCATTGTGTGCAACGTGGTGCCCATTGCACCGCACGTCCCAGGCCGCCCAAGCCACTGCTCCTGCTGGCACGTCCGTGGCCGGCGGGGTCCGTGGCAGCAACACTGTGCCCACACATCCCACTCTCATTCCCTTCCCATGCYGGCATTGGGAACACCAGCAGGGATAACTTTGCCTTTCCCAGGGCAGATGGGTGCTGCGTCCCTGGGATGCTCCCGGTGCCGGCGGAGCGAAGGTGCCGCACGGCCGGGGTTGTAGGGGGGAGCCGGCGGAGCGGCCGCGCCGGGGCTCCCCGGCATCCCCGGCTGCCGCCTCCGAGCGCGGAGCGGGAGCGCGAGTCACCCTGCCGGGAAGGCCGGCGCGCCGTGACTCGGCAAATGACTCGGCGCGGGGCAGCTCCCGCGGGACGATGCTCCCGGCGGGAACGCTGCTTCCTTGGGAAATGTCCCCACAGTGCCGGCRCTGCCGGGAGCCTCCCACAGGCAGGTGCTCCCATGGGATCCATCCCAGCGCCTCCATCACCCGCTCCTTTGCAGATCCGCGCCTACATCAACCAGGTGGACGGGGTGGAAGGCGACCACGAGTGGGACCTGCTCGCCCTGAGGTTCCTCTCCATCAACTCCATCGTGGACCCCTGGGTCTTCGCCATCCTGCGGCCGCCGCTCCTGCGGCTCGCGCGCTCCGTGCTCTGCTGCCAGGCGGCCCCGGCGCCGCGGGACAGYGCCGAGGGCCCGGGCACTGCCAAGAGCCAGCAGGTGCCCCGGCTCGGCCCCGGCGGGCGGTAGGGCCCGCGCGCCCCCGGGACACGTGGCGGCTTCCCGGCCGAGGGACGGACCTATCTGCTATCCCGGGCACCTCGGCCGCAGCGTCTCGAGCCCTTGGAAGCCGCCGGGAATCRCTGCCGGTGGCACAGGAGCCGAGAGCCTGCGGACACCGCAGAGGGCTGCTGCAGGACACWCGCTCCGTTCGAGGACAAGGTGACGGACGTGGTGACAAGAGGGCTGCTTTAACACTACTGCCCCTCGCCGGGGCATCCGGGCTGTGTCACGGCAGGACCTGCTCTCCCAGGGCTTGCTTAGTCCCAGCCCAGGGCCTTTGGGCTGCGCTGGGCAGAGCGCCCGAGCGCGGAGGTTTTGGAGCTTCCCTCCGTCTCGGGACCCGCGCGGGAGCAGCCCCGGTGCAATAAAGGTGCCTCTGGAAGGAGCCTGTGGTTTTCGGCTGCGGGGATGCGGTGCCCATGGAAAGCACGGCGCCAGCTGCCGTAGCAGAGGGATGTCAGAAATAGCCTCTGTGACGGGCTCTTTTCTGGGTGGAAACAGGAAAAAAAGAAACAATTTGTGTTTCGGGGGCAGAATACGGCAGCGCCTGCGCTGTTTGGGCTTGCTGGGGTCCGCAGGGTTCAGCCGTGGGCTGCTCGAGCCCAGCAGAGGGTCAAAGCTGCCCRTCTGCAGCCCGGGCACTCGCACAGCCCTGACAATATATAGCCTGCGCCCGGGAAAGGCAGCACCAAGTCCCTACCTGTTATCAGGCAGCAGACCGAAAAAAATAAATTAGAAAAAAATGCTAAAAAAAGTCAGCACTGAGTCACCGCTGTCAGGCCGCCAATGGCCACAGGAAGTTTACTGGCCCGGAGCAGCGTGTGGGCAGATGTCGGGCTCGGGAGGCCCCTGTTCCCGCTGCTCCCGATCCCGCCGCCCACTGCTCACTGCTGGCGCGGGGTTTTCCGGGAGCAGGGAATGTGGGGCTGGGATGCAGTGCGGGAGTGGCTGGGATGGCGGCTGCCGACGAGGGAATGTCCCGGTGTGTCGGGTCCCCTGTGGAGCAAAGCGGGAGAGCGGAGCCGTGGGCCTCCCTCAGCTCCAGGGTGTGCTGGGTTCAGCAGGAACCTTCGCGGAGGCCGTGGGAGGGAGGGCTGGAAGGGAAAGAGGGAGAGATAGAGAGAAAGAGAGAGATAGAGAGAGAGAAAGAGAGAGA
>NW_020456043.1:1541427-1594497 GCF_003342845.1 Nothoprocta perdicaria | reverse complement strand
AAGGGAAAAAGGAAAGAAAAAGAGAAAAAGAGAAAAAGGAGAGGAGTCTGTGTCACGCAAGAGCTGAGTGAAAACAGTTCTTCTGTTTTGCTGGCATCCACTCTGCTTAAACGCGACCTGCCGAAGTTCCCGTCTGCTTCGTGGCCTTCCCTGGCGAGCTGTTATCTGCGCCATGCGGATCCGGCCTGGAGGCTCCCGGCTCGTCCTTCCTTCCCTCCTCTCATCCTGAGATGGAGCGGTGCCTGTGGCGCAGGAGGAAGAGCCCCGAGCCTGCGCCCCGTCCGCGAGGACCTGCTCCGGCTCCTCCTTCCCTGCTCCTCCCGCAGCTTCCCAGCTCATCCCGTCCCGTCTCCGAGCGCCCGCGGGCTCTGCTGACTTGCAAACTCGGTTCATGCAACGCTGCATGGACGTGGTCAGATCCCTGCATGGCCACGCTGGGGCTGCAAGATCCCGTGAGCATCCAGGTCACTGTGTGCTGCCTTGTCCTGGGCTCGCCGGCACCTTCCAGGCTCCCAGCTTCGCCGCCAGCTCCAGGAGCGTGCGCAGGCGGAATGTCGAGCTGTGCCCGAGCACAACCCATATCCCAGCGGAGCCCACCCCAAAACTCAGCGTGGATGCTGGTTCCTGGGAAGAAGCCTGAGGGTTTCACAGGCAGCACTGCCTTTTTTCATTATTATTATTACTATTATTTTTATCTCCCTTTCCAAGCGGATTTCCCTGAATTGCAGAAACATGCAGGACTGGCCAAGCTTCGCTGTCCGCAGGGAAAAGCCGCCGACTTGCCAGTGCTGAGGCAGTTCCCAAAAGCCATTTTGCTCTTTAAAAACCAAGGAGACTAAACAGTGTCAAACTCGTGTCAAGCATCTGGCTTGGTGGAGACCCATAAAAGCAGCAGGCAGCAGCTTGAGAGCACGAGASGCTGCGGGCGGCCGAGCGCCCCGAGCGCCCCTGCGAGCCCCCGTTATTGGGCAGGAACACGCGAAAAGCTGAACTTCTCGTGCAAGGAAGACACGAGGCGCAAGGGGCCGGGGCGTCTGGGCCGGTCACGTGCGGCTCGTGTTGTATTAGTCACTCTGCAAAGCTCTGCTGCGTCTGGGTCCCCCGCCTCGTCCTTGCTCTGCTCCTTCCTCACCCAAACCAGCTGCACAAGTTGGCGGCTTGCGGCTGAAATAAATAAATAAATAAATAAATAAATAAATAAATAAATAAATAAATAAATAAATAAGTTGCTTTTTCTGCATATCAAGGTCCTTTAATGGTCAAGACGCAGGTCCCTGGGGTGCTCCCGGTTTGTGTTAGGGCGGGCGCTGCTCTGCAGAAACCGCTCCTGGGTCTTTGCTCCGAAACCGGGCGCTGCTTTGGTGGACGGGGAGTCGCTCCCTTGGGATGAGGTCCTTGCTGGGACGAGCACTGAGYGTGGCCGGGAGCCGAGCGGGACTGGGACCGCATGGGGAGTCACTGGGGCTGCAGCGAGCAGGTATTAGACMCTGGCCCCAATACTGACCACCAGTGACTGATCCCAGCTGGACCTTGCCCCACTGTTCCCCCGCTCAGAGCCCTGCAGATTTGCACCCACCCCTCTTCCCGAGCCCGTGCTTCATCCAGCTGCTCTGTGGGCATGTTCTGGGTGGCAGTGTCATAGAATCACAGAATTATTATGGCTGGAAAAGACCTTCAAGATCAAGTCCAACCATAAGCCCTCCAACACTATATATCTCTAAGTGCCTCATGCACATGTGTCTTGGACATTGCCAAGGATGGTGATTCCATCTTCCCCATCCATGTCCAAGACACATGTGGATGAGGTGACTCCACCACTTCCCAAGCAGCCTGTTCCAGTGCTGTTCCATGTCACTGCATGGAGCAGGGCGGCCTGGAGGCGGGCACTGCGCATGGCAGAGTACAACAGCCACCAGGACAGGGAAACGGGCCAGGGTTGCCTGCAGACACAGGGAAGGGCAGGACTGGAGGAAGGGGAGATGGGATACCCGGCTCCAGATGCGGCTGCACTATCTCCCAGACGGGAGATGTCCCAGGGAATGTTGCTGTCCCGCGCATGGCCCAGGAAGGGGAGCAGCACTCGCAGGTGACCTTGCCAAGGGAAGGCCACAAAGCAGACGAGAACTTGGGCAGGTYGCGTTAATCAGAGCAGATGCCAGCRAAACAGAAGAACCGYTTCCATTTAGCCCTTGCAATGGCTCCTGCACGACATGGTCTCCTCTCCTCTTTCTTTCTTCCTTGCAAAGAGCAAGCTGAGCTCTTTSATGGCCCAGGCCAGGCACGGGGACAAGCAGGGATCAGGAGACGTGTCCTCTGGAGCGGGATGCAGCCCCGCTCCGTGCCCATGCTGGGAGGCAGAAGCAGAGCTCTCACGGAGAAGGTTTCCTGGAGGACACTTCCACGTGGTTTCTCCTCCCCGGGCCTGTCCGCCCCGCGGCCGGGGCGCAGGAAGGAGCAGGGGTCGGGAGCGGAGCCGGGGGCGCCGCTGACTCAGGCTCGCGCGCATGGCGGCTAGTGGCCCGTGTCCATSGGAGACACTGGAGAGGATGAATAAAGCTGCTAATGGGAAAACCAGCTGTCTTCCTGGGCCTGGGATGCCGCTGGCTCCTCCTGCTCGGCTGAGGAGCCCTGGGATGCTCCTTTCCCTGGGATTTCCAGCCCTGCTTCCTCAGGCCCATCCCGCTCGCTCACCCCGGCTCCCGCGAGCTGTTTTCCACCCTCCGCCTCCATCCCCTGTTCCCAGGGCCAAGGAGATGGCACCGGGCAGGGCTTCCTGGCGCCCCTTAGCCCGGAGCGGGGCCGGTTTGCAGCAGGGCAGGGGCTGCAGGTCCCCGCAGCGCCAGATCTGAAGTGGAGTTATAAAAAGCCCTGCGCTGTTTACACGAGGCCATTCCGGAGCTGCCTGCCCGCCGCGTTTACCCGGCACGGCCGGGCTCCGGCGCCTCCGCCGCGGGCACGGCGCTGCCCGCACACGGCATGCGCACAGCCGAGGGCACGGGCACGGCTCTGTCACCTGGGGCTGCGGTTTGCCCCGGCGAGGCCGTTTCCCATCCCCTCGGCCCTGGGAGAGCCTCCTCCACGGCGGCGCTGGCCCCGCGGGGTGACTCACGTCTCCAGGAGGACTCGGCGGAGCGCAGCGCGAGGAAGAGGAGGGCAGCGGATCCCGGGCACGGCTCCGCTTTGCGAGCGCGTCACGGGGCTGCCAGGGCACTGGTATCCAGCCACGCTCCCACCGCATTCCCGGCTGCATTCCCGTCCCGTGGCGCTGCATCCTGCRGGCTCCTCTGCCATCAAACCCCACTCGCTGCCTCCTGCCTTCGCAGCCGACGCAGCCCCCGGGCTCYGGCTTGGGAGGCTGGTGCAGCCCTGCGCTTTGCCAAGGAAAACCCTSCGTGCCAGGGGGGATTGCTCTGCCGGGACACGTTTGCTTGGAGCCCTGCCTGCATGGAGACTCCGATGTCTCATGGCAGTGTCCCTGTCCTCCCAGAGGGCCCCTGTTGTCATATGGCCCCAGGAGGTCCCTGTCATTATAGGTGTCCCTGTAGGAGGTCCCTGTCTGCTCCCTGTCATTATAGGGGTATCTGTCTTATCAGAGGGTCTCTGTCCTCTTAAGAGGTCCCTGTCACTGCAGGAAGTCCTTGTCCTTTGAGGGGTGTCTGTGGGGTCCCTCTCTTCCAGGGGATCCCAGCCCTCCTAGGAGGTCGTTGTCATTATAGGGTGTCTTTGTAGGAGGACCCCGCGGGGATCCTGTCATCACGGGTTGTCCCTGTCATTGCAGGGGTTCCTGGTCCTTACAGGGAGTCCTTGTCCTCTGAGGGGTGTCTGTGGGGTCCCGGTCCTTGCATGGGGTTCCTCTCCCTGGTGGAAAGTTGCTCTCAGGTCCTTCAAAAGATGGGGGACCCTGTCCTTGAGAGGGAATCACCGGCCGCCCCCGTGTCCCTGCAGGAGGGGTATCCGGAGAGGCTTTCCAATCTATCCCTTGGGACGGGTGTCGGAGCCCTGCTCCGGCTGCTTCCCATCTGCAATCCTGGCGCTGCGGCTCTGTCCAGGTGCTGGGAAGCTGCAGAGCCCTGTGTCCCGCACGGCTGACGTCGGCTGGTGCCAGGAAAGGCCTCCCCTTGGGCAAACCTGGAAATTGCAGCCAAGAAAATGAAATAACCTCCTTCCCTGCCTGCYTTCCCAGGGGGGTTGCACCCAAAGCCTCCAGCGTCTGTTCTCCTGCTGCCTCCTCCCTGGCTTGGAGGGAGAAGCAGGAGGTGAAGGAGAAGCACCAGGACCCGGCRCTTTGGGGGCCCTTTGTCCCTCTGGGGTCCCTAGCAGCCCTCAGGGATTGCCGGGCAGCCACGGCCGCTCCATGGAGTGACCCAGAGCGATGCCCAGAGCGGTGACGGCCCCGGGCACACGGACCCCTCATCCATGAGCATCCATAGCTATAGGGCGCGTGGGGCCAGGGTGCCTCTGGAAAGCCCAGCCCCATGGAGGGGCTGGGGGCCACCAAGGGCGGGGGACCAGCCACGTCCCTGCCGTCCCATTCCCGGCCTGGCAACTCCCCTGGGGGTTGATTCCAGCCTTCCCGCTTCGCTCCTGGAAGCACTCGCCGTTATTTTGGGGCAGTAACTGCATCCCATCACATGTGCTTTGTATCTGTGTGTCCCCGCTCTCCGCTGGGACATCCCGCCCGCAGCCATGATCGCCACCCATGGGTGCCTGTCTCCTATGGCTGGGGTCCCCTAGGCTGCCGCGGGCACCGGACACCAGGAGCTGCAGCAGCTCCGGGGACTCKTGGAGCCACCGGAGCACCCAGTTTCCCCCCTTGGAGGACGGGCACGGGGCATGTCCGGCTGCCCCTGCCTCCCAGCGCGGGCCGGATCCCGGCGCTGCGGCCACGGCTGCTCTTTCGACACCCCGAGGGATTTGGCAACGGCCGCGGGCTATTAATAGAGCAGAGCGGCGGGACGAAGCGCTGCCTTCGCCGAGGGAGAGGCCGGGCGAGCGCCGGGAACGCGCCGGGAGCTGCAGGCAGAGCCCTCTGGCCCCCATCTCTTATCCCTTATCTCTTATCCCTTATCTCTGATCCCTTATCTCTGATCCCTTATCGCCTCCCAGCCCGCGTGGGGACAGTGCTGGATGCCGCAGATGCCCGCTCCCTGTGGGAGATGCCAGCGCAGGACATCTCCTCTTGGCGCTGGGAAGGGAAAATAGAGAGAAAGGGCATCAGGAGAGGGGGTCACCTCGCTGGGGAGAGGTTACCCCCAAATCAAGCAGCCCACGGAGGCTACCTGCTCCGTCTGCGCCAGGTCACAGCTGGCTTGGGCTGCCCAGCCCCGGCTCCATGCAGGTCCTCACCCCGGGAGCAAGGAGCCGGCTCTTCCCTGTATTCCTAAGGAGCCAGCTCTTCCCTGTATTCCTAAGGAGCCGGCTCTTCCCTGTGCTCCTGAGCACCCTGCACTGCCAGGACGGGAACAGGGGGCCAGGGAAGCAGCCCCCATCCCGCCGTCCCCCAGCTCCGCCGGCCGCGGGGGTGGGTGCAGGGACCCCTGCCTCTCCCCAGAGCACGGCCGGGTTTTTGGCAATGGAAGCGCCAGGCGGAAGAACCACCGGGGCCAGCGAGGAAACCCGGCCTGCCCAGCGGGCACCCCAGCACCATCCCGCCCTGTGCCCTCCCTTCCCATCTCCCACTGTGCTGACGCTGCTCCAAGGCCTTCCCACCCCCAGGCAAACGTGTGCCTGTCTCCAGATCCCTGCGCTCCAGTCAYGGGCCCCAGCTTCCCATCACCGCGCTGGGCAGGGACCTCCATGAGTGCCCTTGGGTCTGGTAGGAAAAAGGGACCAGGATGGCTTGTGTCACCCCTTTGGGATGGGACACTTCCATTGCAGGCAAGGGCTGGCTCATGTTGGAAAAAGCTTTGGCACAAGAGCAGCTGCACTCCGTGTCTCTGGATTGAGAGCCCCAAGAGCTGCCTGGCTCCATGGCTCTGGGTATGGATAGAGAGCCCCAGGAGCTGCCTCACTCCATGGCTCTGGATAGGGTCCCAGGATCTGCCTCACTCCATGGATCTGGATAGAGCCCCAGGAGCTGTCTGGCTCTGTGGCTCTGGATATAGAATCCCAGGAGCTGCCTTGCTCCATGTCTCTGGATAGAGAACCCCAGGAGCTGCCTCGCTCCTGTGGCTCTGGATATGGATAGAGCCCCAGGAGCTGCCTGGCTCCATGTTTCTGGATAGAGCCCCAGGAGCTGCCTGGCTCCGTGTTTCTGGATAGAGCCCCAGGAGCTGCCTGGCTCCGTGGCTCTGGACAGAGCCCCAGGCTGTGGCCCAGGGGAAGGTCCCGCGTGCCGGGCGCATCCCTGCGGGAGTGCTGCCGGGGAGGAACCTGCCCCGCGGGCCGGGAAGCGGCGGGGCCGGGTCGGCCGGGCAGCCGCGGGGCGAGGCGAGCGCTCCCGGCCAGCCAGCGCCCTGCTGCCCCCGCAGCCGCTCCGGGCGCCCGTGCTGCGCCTGGCAGGGCGCACGGGGCAGCCCGCGGYGCCGCTTCGGCTTCACATCCTGCCACGGCAGCCCCGTCCTTCCCAGCGCCGGCTCCCGCGTCACAGCCAAGGGGTCTGCGCTTCGTCCTCGGGGTGACGTCCTCTCTGCTGCTGCTTTTGCCACCGCATACAGCCCCGCTGCATGGAGAGCCTGGCCACGGAGCAGGGTCCCCCAAGGGGGACTGTGGCCACCACTGCTTGGGGACACTGAGGGTGGAAACCAACCAATTTGGAAAATTCACCTTCCGCCCCAAGGATTGGGCCCATCCAGGGAAAATCCGCTGTTCGCTTGCAGGGCTGGGGATCTGGGAGAGCCGACGTGACTGCTTCCYGACGTCCCAGATTTGGAGAACGTCCAGCAAAGCCATCAAGGAGAGCAGCTGGGAACGCGCGCGGGCAGCGAGCACTGCAGCCAGCTCCTGTTGCGCCCAGCGTGAGGGTCTTCACAAGCTGCAGTCACATCACAGCACATACATGATGTCGTATCAAAAGGTCAATCACACAATCCTTTTTTTTTTTTGTATACATAATATTATCTTCTGATTAATCACTGACATTTAAACATCCTCTGAACCAGCAAACGTGCATGCAAGTGTGCAGCTTTGTCACTCCGGTGCAGAAAGGGACGTGTGGAGTTTGGTACGAAGCCATAAACAGAGATGACTGTATCAGTCAGAAAATCTAACAGCTCTGCAGACCAGTGTGCACCTCCCTAGCACCGTCTCAGCAGGCGTTTACCAAAAAGGACTTGTTTTTTTTGTGCTGAATGGTTGAAAAAAGGAGCTGATAGCATTGGGGTTCACTGCACTCCTGCGTATCTTCGAGCCCATGCAACTGCWCTCTTGGGTATTTCTTTACCCATTGCTTTATCGTCATAGAGCTGCAGCTCTATTATTATTTTTAAAAATAATATAATGTGGGACTGTTTCTCATGGCAAATGAGAGCGCTGTAATGTGCAGACTGCAGTGAAACTGTGCCCACTCTTCGTAAGCRTTTTGCCCTGTGTGTACATATCCTGGCACACATAGACCTTGACAGGTTTCCTCCACGCCCTAACTGCCCGCTTTCGCTGCACAATTAAAAAGGCATTTTGCATTTAAAAAAATAATACAAAACAAACAAACTGCAAGCCAGGCCCAATGTGGTGAGGAACCGTGACCTACACCCACGACGAGAGCCGGCAGCTCTATAAAACACAGCTGCTGGCCGGGTCGGCGGTGCCAGCAGGGAGAAGCCGACAAGCGTGTCCCTTCCCGAGCCAGCTCCAGCCACAGGGACCTGCCAGTTTGACCACGGCTTTAGCATGGCCAAACTCACCAGTGCCCTTGGGGCCTCAGGATCCTGCTGTGAATGTGGGAGCTGAACCAGCAGAACGGGAATTTTTTATCTTCCAGGCTGGCCACAGCCACCGAGGAGCAGCATCCTCTCACCGCCAGGCATGAGCATCCTGCTCTCCACCCAATGGAAACCCATTCCCTGAACCTCATTCTCCAGRATCAGTGAAACAGCACTAGGAAAGAGAGTTTTTCCCCTAGGAAACTTCTCCCCGGGCSTAACGGAGATGTGGCACTGACCCCTAGTGACAGGCTGCTGTTTTGGCACCGCACCGCTGAGCTCTGCGAGAAAACTGAAGCACAGCCAAGTACAGTAGGGATCCGGGAACACTCCTTGTGTTGCACAAAACCTGCAAGTAGCAGCTCCTCCTGCACGTGGACTGTCGTGGACGGCGGGCACCATTCCTGTAAGTGCTTCCAACCCCGAACATCCTGCTCCAGGACATCAGGAGCTCCGCTCGCTGCCCTGCTGTCGCACACAACATAGAGGCAGATTAAATGTACTTTAGAGACAAGTTTATTTAAGAAATCAGTTATCATTTCAGATACCACATTTCACCTGCACATAGTGGGAGAGTGATGCAGGAACAGGGAATGTACCAGTCACATCAGCAGGGACGTGACTGGAAATGACCAACCTGCAACGGGCACATGGTAAAAAATCCTCATGCAGCTGAGGACTGAGGGGAACCCACAGCAGTTCTGTTTCCACATGGATCTGCTCCTTCTCCAAGGAATACTCAGCTCTAGAACAGACTCTCGTCTCACACTAGATTAGAACTTTAAAAACGCAGTTTGGCTCTAAGCCYGGCATTAAGTACAAACACGGAGTGTTTCAGAGAGGGGCTCGAGGCAGAGCCCGAGACGTCGCGGGCCATTTCTGAGCACTGCAAAATGCTCCTGCCAGCCGGGCTGCCTGCACGAGGGCAAARTCTTCCCAGCGCCCCGAGCACTTCCTCGAAATGTTGGGCTTGTTTGTGTTTTTGTTTGTGTTTTTTGTTTCTCCGTGCCTGCTAATTGCAGGAAGAGGATCCAACCCTCCTGGCACATCTCAGGGATGTTGTGGAAAACAGCTGGGGGTTATTGAAGGCAATGGGAACATTAGCAGGATTAGATTAAATTTCCCTCCAAACACACTCGATTCTCTGCACTGAATCCTGTGCTCAAGAGACGTCCTGCAAAGTCAGACCATCCAGAAAGGAATGAAGGGCCTTTTGCTGTCCATGGAATATGAGCAAGGCCAGAAGGCTGCTTCCCAGGCCCAAATCTCCCAGTCTAGACGAGGAAGTGAAACGCATTCCACCTGTCCCCAGCACTCACAGCCCTGCCCTTAAGCCGCTCGTCTCTCTGCAGACCTTATTCTCTGCACCACCTTCAGCTCGGATGATACCAGCCTCCTCATCATCACTGAGGAAGAGGGCAAAGGCTGCAAATACCCCCTGGGCTCACAGCCACGAAGATTCCAGCACGGAGCACAGTCATCTTCCACCTGCCCTAGAGCTTCGCTGGCACCTTCGTTTGTATTTGTTCCGGGTATTTACGGCCGTTGGGATGACCTGAGTTACGGACCTCATAATAAAACCACTTCAGCCAGACTCTCCTGCTATGCCTGAGAAGAAACATGCTCATGGATTCAGTTCCTCAAGCTCAGCTGTAAACACAACTGCGTGCCAGTTTAAACACTGCAGCCACAGAGTGAGTGGTGTGTTTGCCCTCACAGCTACACACAGTTTCTCAGCAGATTTAATAACTTACTTCTTGAGAGCAGAACTTTCTGACACAGAGAGCGGAGCCAAGGCGAGAGAACTGTTCTTCATCCTGCAATCACTCGCAGTCTTCTTGCTCAGAGGTAACCAAAGCATCATTAAGAGATTTAGTGACCCAGGGAATGGGCTGTGTGGATTCAACTGCTCCAAMACAGCTCTTTGTGCAGACAAACCCTTAAGAGCAACGTGAGCTCGCTCTGCCTTTGCACTACGCACCAAGGAGACAAAATTCCCCTGCAGTCTCCGTGAGCATCTGCTGTCACAGCTGACCATGCAATGCAACAGGAAGAGCACCCAGGAGGGCCACGTTACAAACTGTACAAACATGTTTCTGGGAGCAGAAAGCACAGGCACGGCAGAAGTGCTGCCATACTGCAACGGGGAACTCGCCCTTAGGTGTCCGGGCTGTTTTATCCCTCAGCACTAATCTGTCTGCTGAAAACACCTCTCTCTGCTCCAGAAGGCTTAAAGAGGATGGAAATGGTGAGGCAGTCCTAGGACACCATCCCATCACCTCTCACCCSTTCTCTAGGATCTCTAGCTCTCACAGCTCGCTGTGTCTCTTGTCCCTTGCTGCCAGCCTCGGCGCTGTCCCCCGCAGGTCCCTCCCAGGGGACTGGCCCTTCTCTGTGCTCATCCCGGGCTCCTCAGGCTGTTCCTCTCTGGCTGGGCTTTTCTCTTCGGAGCTTCCCGCCTGCTGCTGCTCCTGCGTGTCCCCATGGCTGGAAGCGGTGCGAAGGGCGAACTCRGGCACTGTCGTCTCCATCATCTGGAGGAAGTTGTAAGCAGGAAGAGGTGGCTTCCAGTCTTCTTCAGATAAGGTACCTGATAAGTGAGTATAGGCAGATGTGAGMAAGTTCAAAGGCTGCGATGTCTCCTCTATATAACTCACTTTACAGATATAGTCATTTCAAATAGAGATTTTTTACTTTCCCAGCATATGCAAAATTAAATATTTATTTCTTAAAGATCGCTCTTATTTTTTCTCCGKCTACAACTAACACTATTACTCACATCAAACCATCCACAAGGTGAATTAACATTTACCAGAGCTGGCCAGGACTYGGCTTACGTGGTTTCCCCATCCTCAGAGACACAAACTGTAAGYTTACAAGTGGCAACACTGGGTGTATCCCCTGGTGGGTGGATTTTTCATTCAGACCTCAATAACACTGTTAATGACAGGATTACCATTAGGAGTGAGAGGAGACTGCTGTCTATCCAGAGAGGAAGCAGTTCCTTAAGTCAGGATGCTCTCTCCTTTTTCCTTTTASGACTTAATCACACAGGTCCCAGTGGTTAAAAGCTCGAGAAGGGGGGTTGTACAGCCCTTGGTCACCCAATGTGCAGCCCAATGGTCTGTGCACCCCTCTGGCACCCCACAAAGCTGGAAAGCTAAATGAGCCTTTAGCAGTGGAGATGGAAAGAGCGGGGAGAGTGGCTWGCTGGGCAAAAGTGGCTCAGCCACTAGCCAGCCTCCAGCCATATGTCTGCGTCTTCCCAGAGGCTAACTTCATCCCAGGGGAGCTCGTGTCTTTACGGAAAAGAGSGGGGTTCTCCCAAAAGGTACTCCGAGTCAGACTCAACATGGAGTTTTTGGTGTCACCTTCTCGAGGAGCCCTTCCTGACCCAGTGTCTACAGACAGAGGAAGAGCCACTGGGGATGACATCAGGGTCCATCTGAGCAGGATCCTGGCAGTGGCAGGGTGTATGGAACCAGCACATGGTGATATTTTCTCACAGCGTTCTCCCAGGCATGCTGGATTTTCTCCAGGTCCCAAACCCTTCCGTTGCACCCCATCCCATGGATARCACACTAGGAAGGTACATTCTGCCTTCATGCAAAGCAGATTCTCCTCCTCTGAGCAGATTGAAGGAGGCAGGACAGACACAGCGAACACCTTCACAAGCAAACCCTGTATATCCCAAYAGCAAAACACTGTCCAAAAAACATGCGGGGAAAGACCTACGGAGCTTCTGTTTCTTACGCTGGCAACTGGGAGCCAGGAGAGCTCTTGTTATCAGGCTGGCTTTGGGAAGGTTATCAGGCTGGGCTCTCCCAGCCACGGGAGAGCACTAGGCTTGGCGATTATTACAGGGAAGAGATTTCAATTCAGAGCTATTCACGCTTGGCTCTGAACATTAAACAGTCCCAAAGCAAACTCGTGAATACGGGTATTCTGTTCTGGCCGGACTATTTGTACTTCTCCGATTCAAACTTAGAATAGCTATTTTTTCCATCATTAAATTCCAGAGCAGACAATTTATTGCACGTAACATCTTCCCATAAACACACCAGGAGCTAACAGTGCGTGCTAAGGAACGTTACAAAAGCTTGTCCACTTACTGCTGGGAATCTCCAATCCYGCTTTCAGCTTCTCCAGCCAAGACAAGACGTTCACTTCAGTGACCGACTGCTCCGGTGGGAACCTGAATACCTGACCTCCCGTGTGAAGGTTCACCCAGACAAGAACAGGCAACGAAGGCAAGGTGGCAAAATACGCCCTCAGGATGCCATGGCCTGCAGGGGTGTTCTTCCTGTGGAGAAGATGAGATTCAAATTGCTGACAAACACTTTGGCAGTACAACACGAATGAGAACCACCCAAGCACCAAAGCCCTCGGGCCACAGCCAGCAGAGCCCATGAGCACAAGTTTTGTCCATGGAACAGCTGTAGAAGCTCACAGCAGTATTAGGGGCTCTGGATTAACTGTGAACTAATTAGGAGGTTAAAAAGCAGCGCTTTTAATTTTTTAATGCAATTAGCCAACTCTCATGGAAAGGGAGTGGACAGCAGATTAGATGTGTGAAGAAATCCCTGAGCACCAGGAAGAGGTGGGACGAGTTCTGCAGGAGGGTGTGGACTCCTCCGTGAGCATTTTTAAGAGCAGGTGAGGCAGGAAGGACACGTGTCCAGCAGCCCCACCAAGGTTGGTCTCCACCACGGCTGGCCGTTCTCTCTGCAAACAGAAATGCTGGTTGGAGACCCCACCAACCCCCAGCCCTGCTAGTGCCACCACCCTGCAGTTGCAAAGAGTGGGAGCAGGCACAGGGGATATGAGGAACCAGGACAGCAGTCTCATGTGGTGCTGTCCCTCGGCAGCCACAAGGTGGTTTTGTACAGGCAGCAGACAGGGTCAGGGAGCTGCATTGACCCCCAAGTGGCAAGGACGGAACCAGAAACATGTGACCCACGTAAAGAGAGGGCAAAAACGGGAACACGATGAGTCCTTTAGGTACTATTTTCAGGCTGGGTGATGCACAGGCTCTGAGTTGGCCCTCACCATGGGAATGTGGTCTTCCTTCTAGGATTAAGTTATGCTTTCAAAGCCAAGGGSCACAATCTGCCTTCTCTTGTGGAAATGCTTTTTTATTTCGCCCTGACAAAGAACAGCTCTTTTTTTGCATTTTCTTTTTCAGTAAAGTAGAATAAAGGCAGATGTGTAGGTGGGGGAATTCCAGGGGCTCTTATTTCTTGCATATTACTGGCAAACAAATCGTCCTCTTTTCAAACGTGTGCATTCCCCATCAGCAAACTTCTGCCCACGCTGCTAGATGCTTCCCAGACTTTGAAGCACGTTATGATTAAGTCAGTGAGGTATCTCTGGGCCCGGGCAAAGTAATTGAAGACTAAAACTGAAAATGCACTAGGAAGGGGAAGAAATAAAAGAGATTCTATCTCCTACAACTTCTTTTATTTCTCAGCTCCTGTATTTGTTTTGTTTCTTGATTATTTGCTAAGTCTGTCTTATAGGACTTCTTCTAGGTGCCCTGAGAACTTTCTTCTCCCAATGAACAATCAGTAATTGCCCTGCTGTTCTTCCAATGGCATAATCACTTTAAGACACTGGAGAGGGGTAAAACTACCTTTTTTTTCTCCCAAATGTTACAAAATACAGAATACTCCAGCGCCGAGGTCAAGCCAGCATGCAATACCCCTGAGAACACTTCATTTACCCTACTAAAAATCATTTCTGTCATCATTAAACTTTCACTCACTTTACTTCACGGTGCTACTTTGCAGCTGTCCAGAAGACGTACTGAATCATTGCTAAATGCTTTGGACGCCCAGCTCATTATGATTTCAGACTAAATAATCCCATTACCAGCTAGATAAGTGCTTTGAGTAATTGCAGGCTCCGTTTGCTCTTCCCCCAAAACGCTGTGAGGTAACGGAAAGGAACAGAGAGGGCTTTGMACACTCACAAGTTCAACCAGCATGTCACGAACGCTTGCTGAGGTCTTCTTTTTGCCAGCTTCAGCAGTTCCTTGCTTTCTATTTGCCCGATGTCACCATTGCTAAACATGATGAGGAAGGGCTTTCCGAGTTGCAAGTAGCGGGGAAGATTTTGCACTGTAATTTCTGGCTGCAAGCAATCAAAACAAGAAGTTGGGGTTTGCAGGGCGGGGAGAGCAAGACCAAATGAGCCTTCCTGCTCCTACATGCGTGGCGCTTGAGCAGAGCTGCAGCAGCCACATGGAATGGACGCAGCACAAGCACAAACGTGGCTRTGGGATGATGTTGGTGCCCTTCACAGTTGTCTCCCTCCAATCCTCCACTTCAGGAGCTAACTCCTGAAGCAGGGCTGGGAGCAGAGGAACGGGCAGGCTCGGCTCTACATGCCACAACTACAAAAACTTCTGAAACTTGTGTGCTGGAGGAGGGAAGGAGRCCCTGGTAGAGGCCAACCCAAGACCAAGAGTGGGTCCGTGGCAACAAGCACAGGGTAGCCTATTGAATTCCAGAGTTTTTTCCCAATGGACCACCCTGCAAACAACAGATCCCTGTCCAGACTGCCTGATCCAACTCAAAGTTAAAGGTTAAAAACAAATGCAACTCAATATGATAGAAATACTGAAAAAAAAGGAGAGCTCCACGGTAAAATCACACTTCTGCAAATGACTTTTTTCTTTTTCTTTTTTTTTTTTTTTAACTTACAAATGTGTCCAGCAATTCGTATGTGATCATCTGCACAATGTCCTGCGCRCTCTGTTTGGACAGAGCAATGCCTTGCACGCTCTGCCCTCTGCTCCCGGCAAGGAGGAGGGCGGGAGGAGACACTCCGTATTTACGGGACCTGCAAAAGAGGCAGCGTTACAAGGACTGAATGGGGGACCTGGCACACACAGCGGGGGCGTTAACAGCACTGAAGGGGACGTGGGGGACGGGCACGGTGCTGTTCAGAGGCACACGCAGGAGGGAACAGCTCCAAAGAGCCCCCAGGTGCTCCCCTTCGAGGCGGGCTCCGCACGTCACCTTTTCCATCGCCGCTCTCCGTCTCCGCAAGCCATCTTTGAGCCAACAGGGAGACAGGCACCCTCAGGCTCTTCCAAAACTTACCCGGCTTGCACCACACATTAAATAGGCACAACTGTACCTGCAAACAGCACTCTTTTCTGCAGAGAAACATCAGCACCTAAATAAGAGGAAAAATGGAACCCCCTGCAGTCAAAACTCTTTGCTGGCACTTGCCCCTCTTGCATTTTCACACCAAACACCTACCCAACTCTTTACACTATCTCCCAAGGCAGGCAAACATAAGGGACTCCCTCTGACAAACACCTAGCTACAAGAGCTGGGCTGCATAGGCTTAAATTTCAGCCTCTGAAACTTGGCTTTGCAAATATGGGTTGTTTTGCTGAAGCCCAACACCATGCTATAGGAGCACACGTGGCCTGGGAACTTTCATGGAGCAAAAAGAAATCATTTTTTGTTCCCCAATTTTCTTCTGGTAAAAAGATCGAGGATATTTAAAGAAAAGCTGAGCAGGTGGAAAAGGCAAAAATAAGAGAAGTCTGAGCAATGACAGGCCCTGTTGCGATGGGAGAACTACGTTCTGGAAGTTAGAGGAACWTCAGTCCTGAAGACTCCAGATGCCAGTGTCTAGAAAGAAGGGTGAGGCAGAGGAAGGAAACTGCCTCAACKGTTTGGAGGGGGGTGTAGCTTATTTTTCAAAGGCTGATAGTAATTTTTCAAAGGCTGTGACCCCAGACTTGCTGGGGAAGTGAGACCATGTGAGATGTGCTTTAAGAATGCAGAGCTAAACCCTCTGCCCTCCACGTTGCACCAGCAGGCTCAGACAGAGCTGGGTAGGTCCTGTCAGATGCAGGTGAGCTTTGTGGCCCAGCTCCTACGTGTAGAAAGCATGAGAGCAGTGTCTCAATCTGTTTGGAAGTCAAACCTTTAGCTGGAGAAATGAGCAGGTTGGGTGAGTCACAGCTGCTGGCTTTGAACCTTGGTGAAGGTCTCTGGGAAGCATCTGCTCCCAACCAGTGCCCACAGTGCTGAGTCCTATGAGCTGCTGACTCCAGACCATGGTGGCACTGAACCAAAGAGGAGTCTCCGGGTTCAAGCAGAGCAGGAAACTTCAACTGCCCCTAGAGAAATGGGAGCAYGGAAGCCTCCTGAGCTGAGGAAATGGGGTCTCCAGACCCTACTGAGGTCACCAAGCTCTTCCAGCTGCCCATATGGAGAGCTGAATCTTGCTGGTGTGCACGTGGTGACAACACCGAGCACTGCTCTTGTTCCACCCTTCCCTCCATTCCCTCCATTCCCTCATTCATTCACTCTTCCCACTGGCACCTGAACTTCGCTCTTTGGCTCCAGTTCCTGTCACAGGTTCTTTTAATGAACCAGCTCCAAACCAGTGTGATTGCTCACGGCAAAACCAGCCGCACACACTGGTGACCTCCTTTTCAAATGCACAGAGTGGTTTCTTTTAAAACCAAGAGTCTTAAGATAAGTGGAGATAGGCTTGCTGCCTATCTCCGTGCAAAGAGATTTGGGGACATTTTGGTTTGTGGAGGTGTGGAGGCGGATGGCCTTTGATTTCTGTTTCAAAAGAAATCTGGCCTTTTCTTTTTTCCATATGAGAAAGATCTAACACAGACCCAGCCTACTGCAGAACAAACACTAATTACTTTTAATGAAAAACAGCTCATGGAAAAATCATCTTACAACCACTTAATACTTCCCTTTGTGGTTTGTCCAGGCAAAATCAGCTTGGACGCTTATTATAACAGTTTTGAAAACAATGGAGATTGGTTCAAATTTGCTTGAAAACTCTTGRAGTTTTGGGTCACAGGGTTACTACGCCAGGCAAGTGAAGGTTGCTGCAGACAATATGTTTCCATGCTTTTTGACTCATACCTAGGCTTTTCACTTCCCCCATGACAACACTCATCTGTCTGGAAAAAAACACCCCCACGGCAAGCTTTTTTGGGGCACTTTGTACTTCTCAAGCTTCCATAGGCCTTAAAGRGGTACAGGAGTTGCTTAATACCGCCAGAAGACCAGCACATTCTCCATCTCATAGCAAGAGCCTACCTTGAAAGCACTTCTCTGGTGGCCCTTACACAGCAACTGGTTGTATTGTCCCTTGGGACAGGCTTCTATTCATGTAGCAGAGGCATTTAGATGTGCAATATGAGACCTGCATTTAGCTATCAAACATCTGCAAACAAACACTTGGCAGGGGTATAGGCCATCTAAGCATTTAAGAAGGAAATAATACTTCATTCAAAGCATTTCTTCCTGAACACCTTGTTCACAGTTACCCACCGAGAAGGTGTTTGCTGAGCAAATACTTTTGCTAAGAACATTTTTGATGCATCTGTAACCTTCGTCCCTCAGTAGAGGAAAATGTGAGAAGAATGGTTTCTGTCTCAGCTTTCTGTGGCTTGGGAGCCACAAACATTTCCTCCTTGAGAATTTAGCAGAAGAAAAGCTTTGCTTTGCTTAAGAAGGGAAGTGAGCCTGCCTCTTGCATAAGGAATTCCTGTAAGTGTTTACTTTGTACTTACGTTGAGAAGATGACCATCTACAGTAGCTTCACCCACAGGTCATAATTAAAAATATCTTCCACGCAGCCAAAAGTCAAACTTGGCAGAATGAATATCAATATAAACTGCATTAACCGTTTCAACTAAACAGCAGTACACTCTAGAGCCCTGCTGCAGGTTGGAGAACCACTCTTGTACGTGTTGCTGCTGAYAGAACGCAGACCTTTTCTATTGATGTCTCTTTGTTTTGCAAGATCACCCTGACTTCTGTCATTTTTTTCCATTTTTTCCACCTATCAGCTCAGCAGAGATGATCAAGGCACAGTCTTTTAGTCTCTGGGTTTAGGTTTTTCAYGCTGCTGCTGCTGGTTCTGACTGTTGCACCTGAAATTACCCCGTGCTCTGCCTCTCTGGTGCTGAGCACGGCCAGCCACTGCCTCGCTTCTAAGATCCGACGGAGGCTGCTGCTTTGAGCTCAGTTTAGTTAATAGAGATGTGGTAGCAAGATACTTACAATTTTATTCTTCAAGCACATCACAAAAATGCCCTAATGCCTCATCAAAAACAGCAGAGATGAAGCATCTTTGAAAAAAACTAATGAAAATAATTTATTGTGGTATTAATAGCTTTTACTTACTCATATTTGGACAAAAGGCCAAGCACCTTCTGACACTTTTATCTCTGTCTGGATGTAATTCATGATGGAAATGAGATACCAGAACAATTTAAAGATCCCCTCTGGATTTAGCTCCATCTGTAGGCACTGAAGTATCTCTTACAGTCTGAGTCAAAGCACTTAACCCCACGGGGGAGTGAATCTCAGGTATAAGTGCACGGACTGATACACGCTCAAATCCCATTATCTCTAATTTTGTCTAAAGCTAAGCCTGCAGTTAACATTCTTATTCAGGCAGGAACTGAACAAGAAAGCCTGGACTTCACCTTTCCCATATTCGCAGGAGGAAAGCTCCTGCGTTTTTCCATGATTTTTCCTCCAGAAAGAGGATGCCCCSGCTCCAAAACTCCATTTGGAAATGGTGGTGATGTCTTGCCCCTGCCAGGAGGAGGGAAACGGCTGGTCACCTCTTTCAARAAAAATACAGGGTGAGATGGAGAAGTGATAGAGGTGATTCCTTCCCTGGCATTGGCAGTTTCAAACATCCTGCAGCCAGATATGAGTGTCCACAGGGTGAGACAACAGGTTTAACCCCTTTTATAGTGCTACAGAAAGGCAGTCTSTCCACAGCAGCTCCATGGGCAGAAGGTGTTTATTTGAGGGCTTTCCACCTCGTTTCCAGCATCTGGATCCCCAACCCTCTCCCATTCCCTGGCTAATAGGAATAGCAAGCCTGGGACCTGTTCTGTCTCACGTGGCATCTTGTGGAGAGGTGACATTATGATGCTGGATACAGCAGGCAGCAGCTTCACAAAAATGCACRGCAGTTTGGATTCTCACTGAATGAAAACACAAACAACTTACAAAGCCAAGGCATCATCTTCCAAATACATTCCCAGTGTTACGTGTCCACTTAAGACGTTTCCTGCCTCCACGAATGCTTCCCTGGCTGTAAAACAACAGAAACATAAATAAACAATAGAAAGAGAAGTGTCAACTTCCTTCTGCAAAACAAATCACTGGGTCTGAGTACCTAATGCCCTCCCACAACAAACTCTCAGTTGCTAGCAAAGAAAAGGATTAGTGGCTGATGAGGAATGGAGGAATCTCGTGGCCAGAGGCTAGGGAAGGGCAGGATTGGCAGCTACTGACAGGGCGGGATTAGGAGAAAGTTCCTATTCTTAGTGCTGKATTTGCTCCCTAGCCACCAGCACTGAGTTTTTTTCCAGGCTCTGCATGACAGAGACCCTGATGGAAAGCAAAATTCCTCTAATGACTTAAAGACTCTTAAGTGCTCTTTGAAACGGGAGACCAATTATAATCCTAAACAGAAATCTTGTAAATCCCAGTGACCTTTTGGAAATGACTGATGATGACTTAGCTGGAGTATTGTTAAGTGCCCAGTGGATAAACCAGCCACGGCCCCGAGTGTCTTTTGGTCTCGGCCAGCACATGAAGCACAGCTCAGCAAGGTTCAAGGTGGGGACAGGCTCCATGCATGATCAGGAAAAGAAGACTGTAAAGGCAAAGAACGTAAAAGAAAAGAAGACTGCAAAAGCAGCCTTGCTGATCCTCACACGTTGAAGGCCAGGCGAGGATCTGGCTACTTGTCYTTAAACAAAACAGGGGGAAGAAGAAGCTCCAACTAACATTTCATGTTGAGCTGAGAGGATATAGGTATAAACTGGCTCTGAGCACATTGTACCTGAGAAATGGAAGCTTCCATTTCTCGGATACAACCTGGGGGATTACCTGGGGGGTGGAAGGCTGCAGAGCTGCTTTACGGCCTCATAAAACACCCTCGGTTCTAGGCAACGGCATCCAGGGCAGAGAAAAGCTTTGGGGGAACATGAGAGCACTTGAGGGTGAGCTGGTAAAAGCAGATCTAGCGGCTGCAAATCAGGTATCAATATCACTTTTGCCAAAGCCGGACTGAAAATAGGGCAGATTTCAACCTTTCTCCTCTATTTTTTCCCTTTTTTCAATGGGCAATTCAAAGCAACAAAAAAGGCTGTTYCAGCTTAAAGAGAGTGAGAAATCCAGCACAGAAGGGAAGCCAGGTTTCCCCATAAGTTACCACTTAGCTTCACGCCCAATATCCGTTGCTTTTAGAACTTGAATAAAATCTCATTCGGATACTGTTTAATGCTCTTCGTGACATATAACATCATATCACAGTTGCCTAATCAAAACACTTGAGACGGGTGACTCAGAGCTCAATAACCTGAAGCTGCCTCTCAAAACCGGTCACTTTTTGGTTTTTTGCCTCTGGCTTTTCAGCTGCATTCAAAGTAATATTTTCCACTGTGCTCTCCTGCAAGCACAGGGGCTACAAAACACTTTCAAGTTGTTTTCCTTCCCAAAKAGGAGTTTGGAAACTTATAGGAGTAGCACACTGATTGCACAGATGTTGTAGGAAGGAACACGCATCAAAGGCCTCCTGCCATAGCTTGGCCAGCTCATCTTGTTGTGAGACGGAGAAAATATCATCAGATGTTTTGATTGGATATATTGACTTTGGTTTGGGGATTTGCTCGGTCTTCGGTCACTTGATTTTATCAGTTTGGAGACAAAATCAGCCCAAAGGACCAGCAGATTAGGAACACGGTGAGCTGCTCACCAGCAAAACCTCTGCAAACGTGTTAGTGGCCCAGAAAAGGCCACGGGGATGGTTCTGAGCTGCTCCTGCACACATGGAGGCAAAAAGAGCAGGCTTAAATCCCAAATCGCTCTGGGCTGCACTCTTACAGGCATTGCTCTTTAGACACTCACTTGAGCTGTAAGCATGTGCTCAAGAGCTGCCGTGGAGAGGCCCTGGCTGCAGGAATTCCCTCCTAAATGAAGACATCTCCCAGCAGAATCCAGGTGTCATTCCAACAGGATCATCCCAGCTGGGCTCTTCCCTCCCTATCATACCCCGCTTTTKATTTTCAGCCTTCGGGGACTATCTGCCATAGACCCAGAACCCTTTATTTTTCTACAGCTCACAGCAACACTCTGAATTTGGTGCAGAAAAGCCCTCCAAACTCACACAGTCCCACTACAGATTCGAAGCACTCACAAAAACAGCAATTTAACCATTTCCTAGAGTACAAATCAGTTGCCTCCGAAATACAGCATGGTACAGAGATCTCAAACCAAGCAGGACAGCACTTAGCTGCAGACTCATGCAATAAACTCTAATTAAAATCATCTCTTGAAACTAGCTAAAACCGTGGACATCACCGTGTGCATTTTGTTCAGTATCACATTGCTCTACAGTGACCTGAGGAGGGTCTGAAGTTGCACAAGAGATGGGGCAATTGTCCATGCTGTCTTCTCGTGGCTTAAGACTGTGTGAGGTCTGAGTCAGGAATGGTTTATCCCCCGTTTCTCCTAACACAAGCCCTACCTGGCAGCCAAGGAAGTGCTGGGTGCAGAGACCATGAAAAACACAGCCTTGCAGAAAGTCCTTCGAGGAGCAAACTCCGACACAGGACGCTCTAGAGATCGAGCAGAGATTCAAAGAGGAGCCATACAGCTCCGAACAGAGATCATGCCACCAGCAGCTACTAGAAACAAAATCACAGTATGATAAGGATGCTCCATAACTGCTGATCAGCAGAGCCAGGCATGCCACCATGGGAAGACACCCCTCTGAACAAAACCAGGGTCTTGCATCTTTCTCCTAAATGAAAGATTTAGGGCATGCTGGCCCCCTATTCTGTCCCAGTGTAAGCCTGAACATGGGCTTCTGCACAGATGAACAGTCTTTGCACAGCAGAAGTCCCACACAGTGTAGTGCAATAGCCAGCACTGCCTACCTAACTGTTCCCAAAGTGCTGGGGACACACACAGAAGAAAATCAGCTAATGTTTATCACTCAGATTACACTAATGCTTGCAAATCCCACGATGTTACCAGAGTTTTATGAAGAACAAGTGAATTTTTAAACAATTATTACACATCTTAAGTTTTTTTTCCAAATTCTGACTGGCAAAAACAAGGCTCTCTCTTATAAGATATCCAAGTTTCCAGGGCATTGCTCATTCACTGTCCTAACGCTATCATGCATCTCTTTGTAATAGATTTTAATTACATTTTTTTCTGACAAGCTCACACCAACTGAAAGGCATCTTAATATAGTTCTGATGTAAGCGTTGGAAAATACTCTGGACTTTATTTAATCAGGCATCCTGTTGCTCTAGTTCACTTAACTGGAAATGACAGTGACATGATGATGTGCTGGTCCAGGTTAGAGCAGGAATTCTTGCCATGAGAAAATCACTGGAATTTCCAGAGAAGTCAGCGGGCTGATAGGAGTAGCTGCGTGGTTCAGGCCTGGGTTTGGTGCTGGCTCCTCTTCTCTGCCCGATTTGAATACCTTGCTGAATGACACTCAGATCTCCTTCAGGTTACACGCTTTGATAGCATCCTGTTTGGCATCTCCCTTGGCATCTGTGGCTGAGTTACCCTGGCTGCAGATGCCAATCTAGATTGCAGAGCGAGGTGCCCCAAGGGAAGAGGCAATCTGCCTGTCTGGAAGCTTCCAGGGCTCTTGTTTCCATGGCCAAGGCAGGCCTGGAAGGAAATTATCTTCTTCTGTTTGGAGAAGAGTCTGAGCTGCTCACAAATCCAGGCTGGATCCTTGCAGAGACTCTGCCTCCAAGTCCCCAAGTCTGAAATCCTACTACCTGGTTGATTGTATTTAACCAAAGCTTACGGCACAACGGAGTTTCACCATGGAAAACAGACTGAAATTTTTATCTTCATAAAGATCAAAATCTCTCTCTTTTTTTTTTTTTTTTTTTACCATCGTAATTCCTAGGGGTAGGGTAGGAAAGGCCCTAGCTGACCACTATGACTTTGACTGACCTTGTCTGATTTCCCTATTCTAGGTTAACTTTAGCCCCTCTCCCCTTTTAACAGGTGAGGTTGTCAAGCAAAAAAAAAAGATTGTAATTCTCATAAATATTCTGTCTTTCCGCAAGACCCACCGGATCCTGTACCACAGCTACAGCAGGCAACACACTGACACTGTCAAATAACAAGCAAATTGCATAGCAAACAGGGGCAGGGAAAGCAGGATTCTTCCAAGATTCAATCACTAGCATTGGCCAGGAATAAACTTGAGGAGATTTCAGGGAGGGACAAATTCGGACATGTTCAGATCACTCCTTCCAGCAACTTTATTAGCATTATAGCTGGCGCCCATCACTGTGGTGTCTGCACTCAGCTGTTTCGAAGCCTAAAGGTGGATTTTTCACAGTGTCATTAGCATTTTGCTGCTTATGATGCAAGAATCCTATATTTTTATCTTGTTGCCGCTTTGCTTTTATTAAAACATTTTGGACTGCTGGTTGCAGGGATGGGGATTCTCATTGTAGTAGTAGGAGGAGGCAACAAAATAATTATCAACACAGTAGTGAAAAGGGTTTTTTTTTTTTTTAAGAAAGGGCATATTATGATGTCTCCTTTGGGGCAGTTCCAGCTTTGTCAGACTGTCATCTGYTCTGGGAACCCATTCCGGGGATGGGTGAAGTGAAGCTACAAATCCTTCTACGTGACCCCTGTGAGGCCATCCCTGAAAGACTGTGCCCATTTTCAGGACCCTGTTCAAAAAGAAAACTCAGTTCAAAAGGAAACCCATCAGGTGAAGAAGAGGCTAAGAGGGGATTTAACAGCAGCGTACAACTATTTGAAGGCGAGTTATGAACGTGACAGAGAAAACCTCTTCTTGCTATGGGGCAGGAACAACAGGCACAATTGTGGCTTAGGAAGTTCAGGTTGGACATCTGGGAAAACGTTTTTGCTCAGGGGGAGTGGGACGGTGCTGGAACAGGTCACGCCGGGCGTTGTTCTTTCCTACTGCTCCAACACAATGGCTCAGATTTCTGTCAGCTTTGTCAGATGCTACCATGCTGCACGTGGTAGATACACCCACAGCTGCTAGGTGACAGCAGTATATCCTCTGAGTTAGTTATCTCAAACCAACTTCTGCTTGTAGCAAGTAAGGGTGGCACCAGGCAGGCCTTGATGTGAGCAAACACACTTTGCCCCTTGGAGAACAYGCATGAAATACAGAGGAAATTCCACGCACCTAGAATTGCCCCTCTCCCACCAGGAATGAATTGGGAGCATCTAACCCGTTATCACAGCACTAACCTACACTCGTGGCTTTGCTAAATACTCCTAGAACTGAAGCGTGGTGATAGGATGAAAGCTCAGGTGGCAGCTCTCCTCTTAAATAGCCTTCTGCTTCATCAACCGTGGCCAGCTTCAGAGGGCAGGAAACTTGGCTCCTACAGAAAGGCAAAGAAACAACATAGGACACCTTGCTCTTCACTTTTCTGGTCAAGAAGACAAAAAGACAACTTAAACTCTCATTACGACAACAGTGCTCCAATCAAAAATGACAACTATTAGGTCTCATTAGAGACAGAAGCCCTCTTGGATGGAAGGGCAATGCCTCGTCCCAGCAAGGCACCAGGCCTTGGTCATGGGGAGGAGAGAACAGCTCTAAGCCAACCTGGCTGCTCTGAGATCCTGTCTGTACGTGGAAGATGGTTTGATACCTCTCAGTTAAATGGCAGAGCTCCCTTGGCCTAGCGTAAGGAATTAGCTCTGCCTCCACTAAAAGCAAATGGCTTTGCCACCAATAGCATGAGATTCCAAAAAGCCTTCTTGGATTGGGGCCCACATTGAAAATAACAGGGAAGGAATTCCAGCAAAGAGAGAAGGACAGTGACCAGAGACAGATTGCCCAAGAATAGATGTTTCCTGACAATGAAAAGCACAGAAGTGCTTTGGAAAAGCTAATTTCCAAACCAGATCTGGCATTATTTTTTCCAAAAAGGAATTCCATTTCACATTCCTCACGTTCCATTCCTACAAAGGCAGTGAAGTACCCAGAACATGATCTAGTGGCTGTGCTGGTCCTACTTTGTGGGGACTCATTAACAGACACTTACAATACAATGAAACTGGCCAGCTCTTCGGATCCCAACATGCCCTTGTAGGTCAGTGGCTGTCCTTTTTTGTAGATCTTGATGGTAGGAAACTGAGTGATGTTCTCCTTCGTGCAAACTCCAGGCCAGTCCCAGCAGTTCACTTTAGAGAGCAAAAGCCCTGGAGTTCCTACAAAATACATATAAATAGGATCAGAGAGGCAAAAAAAATCTGGGGATGAAAAGGTTGAAAAAGAGATCTTTTGATAACTTGTGTGGATATAATTGCATATATTTGCATTAATGATTCCAGGATGCCTATTGCTTTGATGAGAGTCCTACAAGGCTGAATCTTACCACACTGTGTGCACATACAGGGAGTACAAATTGGACCGTTGCTGTAAGGCAGCAAGACCATTTCTGGAGCCAAACGCAGCTTTGTGWGAGCAGAACGTCAAACTCTGGCCCTGAATATACCTTCCCTTTGGGTCCAAGCTATCTCCCTCCTGAAATTGTTCATGGATATGCCTTACAATTTTGGGCATAACTATAACATTATATATAACAATATATAACTGATTTTATTAAGTATCTCCTTAGGTATGAAAAGATCTACGGAGGGAGCGGATTCAGGGAAGTGGTTTGTTGTGCTTCTCAGAAGGAAATTCTCAGGGGCAAAGACATTCACAACATCTGGCCAGTTGCTCAAAGGGAGACTAATGAAACCCATGAGGCAGATATCCAGGACCATAAAAATAACAAGAAGTCCTAGAAATATCTTATGAATAAGGCCAGGACAAAGAAACCATGCAAACCCTCACTTTTGGGAAGGAGGGAAGGTAGAGCTTGTCATAGAGGAGGCTGATGTGTTCAAGGCATTTCTACTTAAAAAATTGCCCAGTATGGAGAAGTGTCTATTTTCTCTAAAATTAAAAACTAGTTTTAAAGGRAAAAAATAGGTACACAAAGAGCAGTTAAAGGACCTGTAGACAAGACAGACGTGGTACAAGACAAGTCTGATGGTGTTCACCCTGTTCTACCTAGGGAAGCTGCTCACTTCTGAGTCACTTGTAGTTACCTTTATGATCTTAACAGAGAGAGTGGAGTCTCACAAGTAAAGGGCAGCAATAGGGAGTACTTGAGAATTACAGCGTAGTTGGTCTAACTGATTCCTGTCAGCTGGCAGAAGTTCTGTGTGAGGTTTTTTACGAGCTTCACAAAAGTTGTAAACCCCAGGGACTGCTAAGCACCGAAACACATGGATGTTGGTTACCTGCAGGCTTTCCACATGACCAAGACATAGGGCTGGCAACCCCAACATGTCCTTTGCAGCCTTCCTTTCATCTGCAAGCTGGGCAAAAACCTGCACATGCTGCTGCTAGTCCAGTGCTAACGTGCTAACCRTGCAGGTGAGCTGTGACGGTCTTAACCAGCCACTACCTCTCGGTTGCCAAGCTGGCCTAACCTGCTCTTACCTACTTGCACGCTTGACCAACGACAGTAGGGCTGTGCGTAGTCCTCGGGCCATACGTTGTCCATGCCCATTCCAGGAATTTAATATCACAGGGATCTTTATGCCTTCATTAAATTTGTTTGGACAGGATTTAGTAGCTACATGCGAAAGATGGGGTGAATGTAGAGACAAGCACATACATGGAGACAGATTATTGCAAGGTGTTCTGTCCTTTAGAATCCTGGGCGAGGGGAGCTGATGTGAGTTTCTCAGAAGCACAGAAGATCAAAGAAATGGAGCTTTCTCCTCAGTCTGTCCTGGGTTTGCTTCAGATCACTACTTTTGTTAAGGGCCTGATGATGGAATAGAGAGCATACATCCAATCTGCAAATGATTCCAAACCCAGAGAATCCAACACGGAAAGTCTGCTTCGAAGTTGACTATGGCCACTTGGACAAGGACAAGAAACAACTCATTTCCAGGCAGTGAAGTTTGGTCAGGTATTGCAAGAAGCTTTTGACAGCCAAACATAACTGAGTCTTCAGCAAAGGAAAAAAAGTTGTGGGAAGGTTTTAACCTTCTAACAAGTTAGAAGGTTAAAAGAGAAGAAACAACCTTTCTAATAAGTTAGAAGTGTGTCTGCCAGGGAGTGGCAAGGCATTCCCACAGATAAGGTGAAGGCACAGATGATGTCCAACATGTTTTCCCATCCCCTATCCATATGTCCTTTACATCCCACTGGGCCATTTGCTTCATCCTTTGTTTTAAGTTCTGCTTTGCCACTCTTTCATTAGGAGCTCACTGCTGTTCTGCCTTGTGTCAAATGTATGAAGGGAAAGAAACAAGTGGCAGCACTGAGCTAAGGGTCTGTAATTCCACTCAGACAGTCAGGAGTTGTCAAAACACTCCAGCAGAGTACAAATGGTTTGTGTCTTTCTCCAGACTGTGAAATAACATCTTAAATTAGAAGTCTGCTCCTAGATTTATTTTACACCTCTGATCTGGCATGACTGGTTCTTAACATCTATCACAACACAATCTTGCCCAAATCTGAAAAAAAAAAATACATAGAAACAAGGTGTTGATGTCTTGTTAAAGCTGAGCTGAAACGTGGCTCTAAGATCCCTAATATATGAGCCTAAGTATTGCCACAAGAGCTGTGGATACTACCCTGAGTGACCGTGATCCCCAAAGCAGCCCCAGAGCTGAGAAATACATAGCATGGGATGATCCCTGTACCATCCCAAGTTGGACCATGTTATTAATTATTTAATGAGCAGCAGTTTCAGGAGTTAAGTCAGTAACAGACCTTTCAGTCACTGCTTAGCTGCTGGGTGGGACAAGAGGTGAAAGAGGAACTCAAGATGCCTCTGTGCTATGATTTCAGCTGCAAAAACAGGCAATAAAGAGAATTTCTGTCCTAGGGAACTTATAAACCCAGGACAAAATAAATCGCCAAGTCAAAGAGAACAATGTGGGAGACACACATGAAAAAATCAAGAATCTCTTAAACATCTGATCTTTGAAGGGCAGGGTGAGTATTAGAAACAGATCAGCTTTGGACAGCTGGTCCAAAGGCTACATGGCAAAGAAAATTAAATTACATGAAAAATGCTGCTATTCAAGAGGAGGAATCCAATCCAGAATGGGAAACGACCACTTGGACAGCATCACTGCAGGAAAAGATCTCAGGAAATGTCCTTGACCACACGCTGTTAACCCATCACTGCAGCAGCAGAACTCCTTCTTGCCTGGTTTTTGAAGCAATCCCCCTCCAGTGCTCACCAGCTCTAGTGTTGCAAGATTTGGAGAAAAAGAGCTGCAGTCCCCCATACCAGCACCTTCATCACTCTATACAACTCAATCATCTCCCTTTCAGCATTCTCCTTCCCCAACGGAAGGGTCCCAGCCTCTTTAGTGTCTCAATTGCTTTGACTATTTCATTTGTCCTTTTCTACATCCTTCTTGAAAGGCAGATACCAGAGATGCCCACAATACTCAAAATATGGGTACACCAGTGGTGTCCCTCATCTTTTTCTCAGTATTTTTCCTCATAACACTAAGCACTTTGTGGCTATTTTGGCTGCACTTGCACCTCACGGTATTGGGGAATGGCCAACAACAACTCCAGGCTCTTTTTCTGAGCCACAGCCACACGTTCCAAAATCAGCATCGTGGAGATGTTATTTAGATTATTCTTTCCTAGATGGATTACCTCTAATATCTGCACTGAAGCTCTTCTGACACCTTTCCAAATGCTCGGTGTTGTTAGTGTGGCTCTACCATCATATTTCAAAGGCACTCAACACCTTGCACACCTCCTGGAATAGCACATCCCTGGGCCAGAATTTTCTTCTGTAAACGCTTTGATCCTCTTGCAGTAAAGCCAGGCTCAAGCCATTGCTTCCATTTTCCCTGCAGGCCACACAGTTTTGCTTGATCTTGGCTGGTTACTGCAATCACAGTCTGATTTCAGAACACTGTTTCCTCTGCTGGTCTTCAGCAATATGTTTAAGGTAGTGTTTGGACCACTCCTCTATAAAAAATCCTGTGGAACATTTGATCTTTGGGCAGCAGAACAGCTGGAGGGATAAAGCCCTGAAYTGCAGGCTCTTCCCTCTCCCTCTCACATGCCCTGTGACCTCATTGCATGAAGCACTCCATAAGGGAAGCACACAACTTCGGGGGCTAGTGAAACAGCCCTGAAATAGAAGTTAAAAAGACCAAAATGCTGGAGGGAGGTGAAGGACAACTAGAACACGCCTTCAGCATGGTCGGCTTGTTAACATCAGCTCTCTTCCCCAGCCTCACAGCGGTATCTCTGCAGATCAGAAAGGTGGGCTCTTCTGACAAATAAGCCATGCTGCAGCCCCAGGGACTTGGATTGTCTATCATCAAACCAACCATCGTGAAAACTAGTCAAAGTCTTCTTCCTTCTGGGAATGATCTCACTCTCTCCTTCTGAACTGTGCAGTGTGGTGTCCTCAGCACAGGCTGAGTGTGCTCACTCCTGGCTTGAAGGTCACCAGTCCACTTTTGCAGTGGGTGATGGTGACAGTGGTTCAGTTTTGCTGCAAGAGCAGAAAATGTGCTCAGTTCAGCAAGAAAAAATAGGCTTCTCTTGATCTCTTGTTAGCCCTGATCTCTTAGCAAGAGGAAAACACTTGGGTTGCTATAAACTTCATTTGGTGATGATCTGCTGAACATCTGTTACAGGATGAGTTATGAGGTCATTCTGGTTCCCAGTCTCTTCCATCCGCTTGCATTAGATCCCATATGGTCTAATGGTCTCATTGCCATTTTGCACAGAGAATTGTCACGAAAAAGAGGAATCTGGTCCTGCCTCTCAAATGTGGTCTTTGGTGTGGGTGATTCACACCTCAGGCAGCTGCTCTTGGCTTCCGAGCCCTTAGGATATGTGCTCCACCCCAAAGAGTAGACACACCAGTACTTTGGGGAGCTGAGAGGATGCCCCAAAGCCACACTCACTGATTCTCAGCTGTGGTTTTTAGCACCACATTATCTTATGACTTTCTTCTTGAACTAGACTTCTGCCCCATGGCACTGGCATCTCTTCCAAACTATTTTGCCCAGCCCAGGTTCATTCCGCTCTGATGTGGACSTCCTGGCACCAACTCCTGGTCCACACTTGGAAGTTCATGGATTCCCTGATATCTGCCAGGGGTCTAGCTTTGGGCCATGCTGCCTGGATTGGCAGCCTCACATGTGCTATGACTCCTGYTCTTGATGTATCCTGCCGTAACCTTAATCTACTTGAGTTCCTTGACTCCTGCCCACCCTAAGAAACAGACCTGACCCATGACCATCTTGGCCATAATCAAGAGCATTGGGACCCTAATTTTTTCAGGTCTTCCAGCTCCCCTAGTAGCCCTGCCTGTGATGAAGTCTCCCTCAGCAGTAAAGACAGAGCTGCATCTTGCAAGAAGTTCTCTCCAGTTCCCTCCACCTCTACTTGTTAGCTAATTGTGAACCCTGCTCACAAGCCACCATGCAGAGATGAGAAATAGCTGGCACTACCTGACCACACGGCCAAACAGGCTTCTCTCCAAAACCATCTCTCCTTTCAGGAAAGACTAAAGGGCAGCAATCTGTGTTTGCCAAGACTTGCATAAACAGGAAGAAGACAATCACAGTGCTGGTGTGACTGGGAACCTCTCACACACCTTTTCTATCAGTTCCTCTTCCTTTGGCTATCACAACTCCGCAGGGCTGTAGCTCATTCGTTGAGCTCTTTTTACAAGTGGCCACTTCCACTCGTGGGGAACTGTGTACTGCTAAAGCAACCATTCTCCATCATCTCCAAGATCACAACAGGGAGAGCAGCTTGGAGTCATTCCATGAGTCACATCTGGCCAGGAAAACTTCAGCAGGACCTCACTGATCGTACAGGAAAGTCCCTGAAATCCATCCGTTCATAATCTCTGCTGAGAATCTGACTATGGCTGCTCCCATGTGCAGAGATTGCCATCAAATAAGTAAAGAAACACATGATTAAAGTCTGGCCTCACACAGTCGGTCAAGGTTTCACCACTGCTCAGGAAGAAGCAAGATTTAGTCCATTGACTCTCCCAAGTTGCTCCTCCAGCAGGTCTGACAGCCAGAGAGTCTACAGGAAGCCCCAAATCATCACTAATCACAGTCACTCTAACAATACTTCTTCCTAGCTTCCCTGTTCACTTCAGGGATTTCAGTCCAGATCATATTACTGGTGACATTCCCCTCATGAAAACTACGAACTGCAGAAGAGCTTTAATCCAAATCATCATATTGTCCTGAGCTTTCCCACAGAGTTTCTTGTAAGCCTTTCCTGCTGTATCTCCTTCCTAGGAAGYCAGGGAGGAGAAATGAGACCTGATGAAGAACCAAAAATGGAGAAGACACCAGCTACCTCCAGGGATGCCAGAACATCTCTGGCCTAGATCCCCTGGACTTTATTGCCGTGCCAATAGAAGCTGGGGATGGGATCACCTAAGTATCCCTCTGTAACAAGGAGCAGAAATGAGCATTTCTAGAAGATGATTTTGCCCATTTAAGCTTGGTGGTAGTGCAGAAGAGCCAACCTCTCCTCACTGACTACAGAGAGGAACAGGGCTCAAGCTCTCAAGCCAAATTGGGTCCTACATTGCTCAAAAAAATATCACAGACCTTCTTGAAGGCCCAACCCCTTGCCATTACTGCTAGACAACCTGAAGCTTTAAATGTTACTGATTCTCCGTTGTCATAAATTATTTATGGGGCTCTGTGAGTGCCTGTAAGGCTTCCATGTAATTAAGGCAGTCTCCAGGCCCTGAAGTAACCATCATAACCATCATTTTAAATTCTTTCTCTGACACCAGCCTGCCCCCAGTGGATTTGGGCTTGCCCAAGCCTGTCTCTTCTGCCTCCTGCCAAAGCCCACACTGCTCTACTGCAGAGCAAGTGCCCAGGGGCTATTCCCAAGTGTGGTAGATCTCATGTGCAGCTCCAGCAGTTTTATTTGTTGCTCAGTTTGGGCTTTTGAGCCTGGTGCTGTGAAGCATTCAGAGTGCTTCCTGCTCCATACAGGACAGAGCTCTAAGGGGCACAAACAGGAGCCCATGTGTGTGACACGGGCAGCTATGTGGGCTCCTTGCCCACCCTCGCTCTGAGGCCCATGCTGTGTCACTCACTGCTCCTGGTCTGCACTGCCTCTTCTCCTGGATATTCATTATACAATTGCTTTATCCACCAACAGCACAATCTGAGCTCAAAGACAGCTGGGCCAGCTGGTGGGTACCAAYTGGCACAAGGTGACCACACAAAGCTGCATTCCCGATGTCCTGACTTTGTAGAAGCACAAAGGCACTGTAAGGATCCCTAAATAAGAAACAAAATATTCTTSCTAAGTAACTTGATGTGGGTATGCTTTCCTTAAGAGTTTGGGAAGAAAAAAAAAAAGATATTATAGGTGACTGACTGAGGTACTACCATCATCRTCTCAGTTTTCTGGTTCCTACTGGGCCAGGGCATATGGAAACCAGCTGAAGAAGCCCTCAGATGTGGGACATCTTACCTTTCAGGTGATCGGCGACCTCCACGTAGGAGCGCAGCACTGCCAGGGACACTGCCTCCCCTGAAACACAGGAGAGAGCTCTGAGCTACACACAGGGCTCAAACAGCCCCAGGATTGCTCTCTGACAAGGTCACACGTCTACTTCAAGCTTTGTGCACGAATTTGAAGGAAATAAAGAAAGCGGGGCTTTATGTTTCTATAGCAGACAGCAAACATTTTTCCAGCATTCCCTTCTATCACAGCCTCCACTCTTGTCTCACGTGTACTCACTGTACAAGGAAGCTGGAAAACACAGAATCACAGAATGAACCACAGAATGGYTGAGGCTGGAAGGGACCTTTAGGTCTCAAAAAAACCCCTCAAGTGGTCCATGGGCACTGATATCTTTTATACTGAGATACTCTGTCTCAACACAGTACCAGTCAATGAGAGGAGCTGATTCAATCTGATTGCTAATGATGGCTTAGGACACATGGGGCAGGATGGAGCATTTCTCTGCCACTTAACCTTGTSTCCATGATCATCACAACACAGGAAATGCAGCAAGCAGCTCCATGCTTCATACTCACAGCTGGCATAAAAGAGCACGACCATCCAGGCAGGCTCCAGCAGCGCCGAGTGAAAGGTGTCCTCGKTCAGCGTGCGGATCTGCTCCAGGGGCAGCTCCTGCTTCCTGTCCCTGGAAACGGCTTCCACCACCTGATCGTCTTGAACGTCTGCAAGAGGCCAGCGACCACGCATGAAAACAAGTATGCACAGTCGGGCCACAGGAATTCATCATCTGCAAGCAATCAGCGCAGAATTTGGGAGAAGTGAGGGAATTTCATGTATCCGCACAGTACAGTAGCGCAGTGYGGATTGTTGTGCAGTCTCACAACACATTCCAAGAAGACATTAGTGTCAAGGACAGACACAACAAGACAGGCTGATTTGAGGGTCCCTGTGGGGAGCACAAAAGAAGTTGGAGTTTTATACTGTCTGTTACAAACTCCTGGGTGCTTCCTTGTTGCCCTGGGCATAGTTTCTTGCTTGCTCAAGCTGCTTTCAGAGCTGCACAGCCTTTCCCATGGGCAACAGCAGCTGGGGGGGGCACAAATATACCTGCCTACAGGCACCCAGAGCTCCTTCTGAGGGTTATGCAGAGCGCCGTGTTTGCTGCAGATCTGCAAGGACCTAGGGAGGTGAAGGTTTTCTGAGCAAAGAGCTGTTTTCTCTAGGGAACTGCAGCCCCCCTTGGCACATTTTATTAAGCACCACGCTGCAGAGACACAGTGAGTGTCAGCAGGGGGTTAAGCAGAGGAAACAGACACAGAAACACTCCTTGGCAGACGCACAGACTCATTAGAGCGCACTTATGCTGTGTCACACTGTTACTCACTTGCATCCTCAGATTTGGACGCTATTTTTTAATCGTCTTGAATAGCAGTCCCTCTAGGACCTTTTGCCACACGTTTTGGAAAACAATGATAATTCTGTCTGGAAAACAAGTGTATTTTCAAGGAAGCATCACAGGGGCCACTGTTTTCTACCTGGGGAAAGACGCACTGGAACACAGGAAACAGCTCTTAGAAAAATATGTCTCAAACCTTTCCAAAGGAGCTGGTGATTTGGAGGCTTTTCTTGCAGAGCTTGAGGGGGAAATAGGACTGGGTCACGGCATTTCAAACCCTTCAGCCCTCTGAAGCATTTCGAGCTGGACTCACTCAAACAGAAGCACCTGCCCCATGCAGCACCTCTGCAACTGCTTCTGTAACAACTGCCATTTTTTACCCCTGGACTTTGCCCTAAAAATTATTCCTGTTTGTCACTAATCTTCAATGGTCTGCAGAGAATGGGAGATCCACTCTGTACAGTCCTGTGACTATGCCTCTGATTTGCAAAAATTCTTAGTGCATCTCCTATCTCATGACTAACAGCATGCAAGTTGGATACCTTGATTATCACTCTCTTTTTCATCTTCTTCTTCCTCATCTTCATCCTCCTGGATTTGTTCAAACTTGCTCTTATCTTCCACCAGGGTTATAACTTCATCAGTGTCTTCCAAAACGAGGTATTTGATTGGTACACCCTAAAGAATACAAAATAAATCAGTGGGATCCCACCAACACCCTGTGTCTAATATATCTGCAAACCATGCTCAAGCTTCATGTGGAGATCTGTCTAAGGCTCCCTACCACCAAGCTACTCGAGGACATGCCAAAAAGATCCTAAAGGTGCTAAAGAGGGAATCCTCTGGGGTGTGTTTCTATGGCCCAATTTCACCTGCACACAAGGTTATCTCACTCCAGAATGATATTCCTTTGTCAGAAAGTACTTGGGACAATATGGGATTCTGTAGGTGTAGCTGGGTGGTGGAAGCCAACACCTGCTCCACCTCCCAACATCTTAACACAGAYTTGTTGCAGGACAAAAAGCTCAGAGGCCAAGTTGTGGAAGACAGGGCTGAGGTTCAAGTACACAGCCCAGGTCAGCTGCTCCCCTTTGGTAGGGCAGACACCAAGGGCAGGAATGTCTTAAATTACTGCAGCAGGATTCTCCAGAAGGACCATCTTAGACTAGGTCAGAGCATCCTGGGAAACTGGCCCAAACTATCTTTTATGTCAAGGAGCTCCAAAAAGAAGAGTGGTCCTGAGTGCAATGGATGGCCAATCCATGMAGGGAAAAGAACAAAATGTCTTTCTGAGAAATGAGGCCTTGTCGGCTTAAAACCAGTTCTGGCACTGCCTCAGCAAAAGGCACTTCAGAGCAAATGAWTTTTCTAATGAACTGAGGGAGAGAAATGACAAATTACTGGCACCTCCCATTGGCTCTAAGAGAAGAAACGCAGCGCACACATCTGTCATCGCAGTCCGGGAAGGCCTCGCAGGGCAGTCAGGTCTGATCCTGCTTCCCGCAGTCCCAGGTGTGACAGTTCACATCATCTAGGGCAATGTGTGCTCCCTGGCATCTGTGAGTGCTAAATTCCATCCTGCCTCACAAGCTAGGTCAGGCCTCTCCAAAGCTTAGCTCATCTTCATCAAACTTATTCAATTTATGCCCTTCCCTTTTCCCAGATCACTGCCAAATGCATTCAGTCACATCAGTTCAATACAGACATTTGGATATTTGCCTTCCAGCTCTCAACACGTTCTGGTTCATTTCCTCTCCTATCTTTTGAATGTCTGTCCTAAATCCTTAGGAGAACTTTGCCAAGGGCCTTTTAAAGTCCAAATCCTTGGGGAATTTGGACTTGGATACAAGATCTTACATAGTTCATAAGCCTGTACTGCCTCATTGTGGACTCTACAGATGCCACCCTACATTTAGCATCCAAAACGAGCCCTTTTTCTGCATAATTCTCCGCAGTACCAATCCCTGGTAGTTCCAAATACTTGTGTGCTGCTAAGGAAAGACAATTCACCTCGAAATCCTGGGAAGAYTGTTATAAGCCATGGAGGGGAGCAACACTCAGAATAGCTCCCCTCAAGAGCAGCATGCCCAGATAGAGAAATAAGCCTTGTACAGTACAGAAATCCAACATCTAACCTCATCTGGTGTCTTGAGAGCGACGTTGGACCGGAGCAGGACATTCAAATCCACAACATCCCTTCCAAAATAAAGAGTGATTGTCAGACAGAGCAACATGTAAGGCTGCCCACGGTGTTTGGCGTGGCAGGAATGTCTCCCAGCAGCACCACATCCTCATGGAGCGGTGCCTCTGGGCTCCAGAGGACGCACCAGAATCCGGCCCACCTGAATCAACGTCAATAGTGCAACAATAGGTTCCAAATGACCTTCCGGTGGGACTGACACCACCCGCCCTGTATAACAGACATATTTCACAAAGTGTCTGGATTCCCACTCTGTGATCTGGGTCTTTGCCAACACATTGGCAGCTACGTCCCAGTGCAGCTGTTCTGCTGGTGGATTTTAGCTCATGAGTAGATGCAGCCAAGTGTCTGTGCACAGGGTGATGGCAGAAAGCTGGAAGAGGAGCACCCACATCCTTCCTCCTTCTCCTCTAATCTGCATTGCTGTCAGCAGCACAGACATGGAGTGGACAGGCCACCTCAAGGTCYCAACCCCTCGCTCCTGCAGCACCCTCCAACCTTTAAAAAACAGGAGGGGCTGGCCAAGCACATAGAATCATAGAACCATAGAACCCTTAAGGTCGGAAAGGACCTCTAGAAATCATCTAGTCCAACTCCCTGCACATGCAGGTTCACCCAGAGCACGGGGCACAGGCTGCATCCAGGCGGGTTGGGAAGATCTCCAGAGAAGAAGCCTCCACAGCCTCCCTGGGCAGCCTGGGCCAGGGCACTGTCACTGTCAAGAAATCTTTCCTTAAGTTCCTSTGGAACTTTTGGTGCCTCAGYTTGTGGCTGTTTCCTCTAGTCCTATCGGTGGCCACCACTGCAAAGAGGCCTCCCCCTCCTCCTCACTGCCTCCCTTGAGGTATCTATAGACACTGATCAGGTCCCCCCTCAGCCTYCTCTTCTCCAGGCTGAACAGVCCCAGCTCCCTCAGCCTTTGCTCACAGGGCAGATGTTCCAGGCCCCTGAGCATCCTGGTAGCCCTGCGCTGGACTCTCTCCAGCAGCTCCACATCCCTCTTGTCCTGGGGAGCCCAGAGCTGGACACAGTCTCCAGACGTGGAACATGAGTTCCCAACTCATCACATGCTGCCACTTGTGCAGGCTCTAGATCAAACCTTCTCCAGTCAGAATAGGGTCTAATATAAACCTTCAATGGGTGTAAGCTTGTCTCTGCTTACTAGGCTCAGCTCTGTGTCTGCTCTCATGTTCCTATAGGTGGTGGGACCACTCCTCTGTCAGCAAAAAATCTACAAGTGAAAAAAAAATCCAAAATGCTAGATTTACTACAAATTGCATGGGAACCACAGAGTCTTTATCTCTGCTCCCTATTACACAAACTGCTTAGGGTAATCCATTCACAAACCAAATGACTCTTGTGGTGGCCACAAACTGAAGCATCAAAAGTTCCACAGGAACTTAAGGAAAAACGTCTTGACAGTGAGGGTAGTGAGGGTGCCAGAGCCCTGGCACAGGCTGCTCAGAGAGGCTGTGGAGTCTCCTTCTCTGGAGATCTTCCAGACTTGCTTGGATGTAGCCTGTGCCACATGCTCTGGGTGATCCTGTGTGTTCAGGGGAGTTGCACTAGATGATCTCTAGAGGTCCCTTCCAACCTTAAGGATTCTACGATTCCATGACTCAAAGCCCACACAGCCATTGCTACAGAGGCTGCACATCCCTTGTAGCAAAACCCTACAGCCAACAGATTCACAGATTCACAGAATATTTAAGGTTGGAAGGGACCTCTASAGATCATCTAGTCCAACCTTCCTGCTCAAGCAGGCACACCTACAGCATGTGGCACAGGGTGGCATCCAGGCGGGTTTTGAAGATCTCCAGAGTAGGAGACTCCACAACCTCCCTGGGCAGCCTGTTCCACTGCTCTGTCACCCTAACAGTAAAGAAGTTACAACAAAAACCAGCTCTTTCTAAACAGTACCTGGAGGTTCTGAGTTCAAGTTACAGGCAGCCSAGGGCCGAGATGGGCTGCGGAGAGCACCCAAGTCATGGTCTGGTGTGTGCAGCATCGCTTCCGAGCCCGTGGAGCAAAGATGAGTGCAACCAAGAGGCAGCCACAGAGGAAACCAACAGCTCTCCCCAGCACAACTTCCCTGAGGGCAGCCACGAGAGTGGTCCTTCTCATAGGGTAGACCCAGAACGCTGCACAACTCAGAGACACATCCCTGACTGAAGGAAACTGCTCAGTGAGCAGCACCCATGCACGATAGCTCCAACGGTCCCTGTTCTTGTACTGTGTTTCCCTCTGTCATTAATTTGAGAGCAAAATACAAACCTTGGTGGTTTGTGCTTTCTAGGTTTCCTTCCTGAAATATCTCTTAGTCTGACTATTTTTCCACTTCTAAATCAGCAAGAGATTCAAACATTTGCATCTGCCCAGGTGGACAGGTGAAATCCAATTAATAACCTGATTTTCAAGTTATCAAATGTGACATTCACTTGTGAGACAACCCAGCTTCACAGCCTCTCACACAGACCTTAGTGAGCTCACTATGAATCCATTATCCTGGCAGTGGCTGTAGGTAACAAAGTCCAAAACATCACATACAGTGAGGAAAGTCCCCTAAAGACCTGAGATTAAGTACCTGGGCAAAATGGCAACTCCTGCTTTCCCCAAGAGCTGCCAGGCCACAAATTCTGCTGTCCTCCTGTCTGCTTCATAGGTCTCTTTCTGGCTGAGGATGAACACAAGGGGCAGGCCAAGCTGTAAGTGAACAGTGGAGACCTTCTCTGGATCCTCAGCAACTTCTGTCTGGAAAAGAGACATTATTATACTGCAGCACATCTCCACGCATTTGAATGTGCCTCAGTCCTCTTCCATTTGGCCATCTATTTCCACCGGACTTCTGAGAATTTATTATCTCTGAGGTGTGTCAAACATAGCTGAAGTGGTTGCAGACTCAAAAGCAATTGGTAAAGGAGTCACACAGAGCCAGCCAGCCAGTGAGACTGCAGGAAGCCTCATTTCCTGGAAAACTAACCGCCAGATCACCATCACCTTAACAAGCTGATAGAAGCTGAGATGAAAAGAAAACAACTTCCCCACTAAAACTTCAAAGTTAGCTAAGAGTTTTCACAGTCTGCAGTTTCTAATGCCAGGAGATTCCTCACAATCTTATTTCTTGAGGAAATATCTCATAATCTCATTTCTTGCACAGCCCAGGCCACCATGCATTCTCCAGCTGAAGAAACAGCACATTTAAGGAAAAGCCACCAATTCCGATTACAAAACKTCCATCAAAGCAGAAGGAATGCAACCCTAGTTAAACAGTTCCAACCTTTCATGACCCTCCCTGTTAAAAATCTGGGTTTTATGATGTTTATTCCTGCTGACCTAACAATTTTGGATGTCAAGTACCTACTAATTTCTGAGAGAATCTGGCATCCATTCCCTGAGGTAGCTTGAAAACCCTGCCCATGAAACACAGGCACTGGCATCCTCGCCTTTTGTTTCTCTGACATGTTGCTTCATGACATGTTTACGTGTTTCCACGTAATTTGCAGGATGATATGAAGGCACTGGGGCTCTCTGGAAAGGAGGTCTGAGCAAGCTAAGTAATGTAATGGAGTGTCACTCATATCCAGTGTCAGGTCTGCTCCTTGCTTGGACCCAGTCTGGAGCTCTCCCGTTACCTTTGTGGGGAAGGGCAGATTCCCACCCTCAGCTTGTCCTCTGCTCAGATATCCCCCAACTTCACATCTGCCCCAGCTCCCTCACACTGCCACAGCCTGCAGGGACACCCCAGTCATACCACGAGGGGAGCCCCCATGAGCTTGAGGTGTCTGTGGATGTTCAGCAACGTCAAAGGCTGCTCCATGGGTGTCCTCCTGCAGGGCTGTGCCAGCTCCGTGGCCCGCTGGCAATGGCAGAAGAGCAGCCGGGCAGCAGACACGTCAGGCTCATCATTGCTGCAAGACAGAAAAGGAAACGATGCTGAGCTAGGGATCCACCACAGGGTTTTAAAACTCCCTGCCAGAGTGATGGTGTTTGCTGCCATATTTCATGGGCACTCATGGGACTTTTTTGAGAACCCTACTGCTCCCAGGTACCATCCTACAAGTTATGCCAATGCTCTGATGAAGATCCTGGCTCACTGGGTGTAACAGAACTTCAATTCCAGACCAGCTGCCACAGCCCACCTTGAGGAAGCCACAAGCTACATTCTTCTCAGCAGGGCCAGCCATGTCACCTCAGATAGGATCTTGGCAGGAAGAAAACCGATGACGTGCATGTTTGTTCATGTCTCTTACCTAACTGATGACATCCTACAGGCTATATAAGAATATTTCACCTTTTGGGCAAGGTTGGCAGGCCTGTGCCAAAGGAAGAAGAGACATTTTGTTCCCTGAAGCCAAATAGCTCCTGGTYCTCATGCTATTACCAGTGTCATCCATCAGGTCAGCTTCAGGAGGTCACATCCTTTTTCCTACACATGCACTCCTCATCTATCAAATTGGTGTCACCTTTGGAAAAGGCTTTCAGATCTCTCCATAGAAGAGTGCTACATTAAGATTGCACAGGCTGCAGCCCTGCTTGATAGAAARTGACTCATGTTGGTGAAGCTACTATCATTTTGCTAGCTAAGGAAACAGACAGCTAGCATCCTCTCTATTTTAAATAGCATGAAGCCGTGTCCTGTCCAAAGGGCAACCATGCCACCTAGTGGCAGTCATAACCTTATCTTGATTATAATCCCCCAAAGACAGGACCACACCTGAGGAAAGGCTGTTTTTGTGGTTATCCTGGTGTTACCTGCAGCCAGCCACTGCCTCCCAACATCCTCCAGGTAAGAAAGGGCTGAGGTCCTCCCTACCTGGAGAAGAGAAAGCTGGAAGGCTCAAAGCATGACAATGTCCAAAGAGYTTGCTCACCAAAGCACAACATATATTTTGGGCTGAGCATGTTTAAGACCGTCACATCATTTAAATCCTCCCTCAAGGAAACAAGCAAGGTAGGAGCAGAGGCCTCCTGATGTACCTGAGTTGCACCAGGGGGCAAGAAGGGGGCCTAAGACAAGTGGCACTCCTGACCTGCAGCGACTCCAGCTCAACAGTAGACCAGGCCTGACGACATTTGAATCTTCTAAACTCAGGTTAAGAGATCCACTTCCAGCACAAGTGACTTATTTATCCTATGCAAGCCAACAAGGGTGTTAATGCCAGATCTGACTTGGAAATCTAAGAAACCAAGAGGAGAGCAAATGCTGCAGGGCAGCTGCTTTTCCAGGGTGAGCATGGTGTGGTGTTTGGACATACCCAGGGTCTTTCATCAGTGTTGCCTCGGTTGTCAGAACGAACTGGTGGGCAGTCCCATAGACGAAAGCCGCCTCCATCACAGCTCTGTGCTCTGGAGAGAAAAAGAAAAGCTGCACTAATTCACAGGTTTTCAGCCCACTSTGGATCTCACTTCATCAGTCATAAACACCAAGACCCAGAAACCTCTKTGTAGAAAAACAGAACTGACTGAGGACACTCCTTGAAGGCAACTGAGRAGCTGATCCCACTTGTTAATCCCCAATAAATATGAAGTTGGTTTAAGTGGATACATTTTACTGCATAACCAGAGATTTACTAATGTGTTTATTCGTTAAGACAGCAAACTAYTGGCTTGTTTTCCCTCTGAAAAACATTTCTGAATGTTTGTGTGTTCCCAGCAAAATAGCTGTGGTGAAAGYGATCCCCTTGGAAATATTAGCAAGACAAGCAGAGGTGGAGAACTCCCATCTGGATCTGGGTGGCCCTTTCACAGTCCTCCAATTCTTCACTTGAAGGACTCTAGGTTGGAAACCCATCTCCCTTCCACCTTAGTAAAGAAAGCTCTTGGAAAGGAGTCAAGAGAAGATGCTGAGTGTTACTACCTGCTGTCCCAGTAGCTGGTACATATGCGAAGACCATGTTTGAGCTCCCTTTCAGTGAGTTTTCTATGTTCTGAAGATCTGCCAGTGTTTCAACATATTTAACTTCATTAAAGAGCAGGGCACTGAGAAGACAGGAAAAAAAAATCATTAACAGCCATTTCCTTTTAAGAGAGAACTTGCAGTCACACAGCCATTATGGGTAAAACAGGAGGCAGAACTGCAGTTTCTTGCTGGCAGATGCAAGATTCACAGCCAGATAGAGCTGCCAGTTGTGTGTTTGTGAGTCATGTCCAGGGCAAAGATGTAACAGGATCAAACCATACTAAGTAGTGAGGCAGCCTTTCACTTGGTTGAAAACAGTCTCCGACATATGTGGAGTTTGTATTTAAGCAAAACTGTCCATCAACAAGTAAAAGCAGAAAGTAAACTGCTTCACAGAGATGAATGTGGTCTGTACTTACAACAGAACATTAACAAGTAAAAGCAGAAAGTAAACTGCTTCACAGAGATGAATCTGGTCTGTACTTACAACAGAACATTAGCAACGATGGAGTTCACGTCAAACAAGGCATCGGTAGGGAATTCTCTGATGAGTATGTTACCTCTGGGGAAGGAAGACAGAAAATCAACAAAGAAACCATGAAATACTGACTAGTTACACAGGCTAAATCCATTTTAGCTGTGCTGAACACCTCCTGGTGTCTGCTGGCAGGAACTGCTGGAAGGAAAGAGTTGGGATCGATTTGGAGGGGGTCTCCCTGCTAGCTAGTGACCTCCTCCTTTCTCCAGGCAATGCTGTTGGCAAGATCCAACAGTCACCTCTGTCACTGCCACCTCATTCAGCACCTGGGGACTGCTGATGAGAAGCCTAGCACAGACTGTGACGTTACACAAGGGCTGGGTACATGAAGCATCCCCCTTTGGTCTCTCACCAGCTGAGGAAACGTTTCTGTAGATCACATACGAAAGCCAGTGAGAATGGAGCACCAGAGTTCTGAAAAATCTCTCCACCTGAATCCCGGAGAATCTGCCATGTGGCAATTCATGGAGAGACCAAGAGCTACCCCTGCCCATCCAGGACAGATGAGCCTGCCACACAGCAGGCAGAGCGCAGAGGATGTTTCTTTCTGAGACAGATCCAAAACCTAGTAGACTAAGTATAATCCTAGGTGACCTGGTGATAGGAGCCAGCCTGTACAGAGGATCACCAACAGGATTTCTCTCATGGTTTCATGACCCAGGGCTATGTTTCCATAAAACTGCATTTTTTCTAAATTTCCTCCCCTCTAGAATCTAACTAAAATTTATCATTTTGGGATGAAGTTAAGGACCCGTCATGTTTTCCAGAAGTTTTGGTTCAAGTATCCCATGTCCTTGTTTCCCTTCATTCATGTCCTTACTGGACTCATCTTAACTACACTGTGCGAAGAATTCTCTTGTTTTGCCAATTTACACTTGCTCTCTGTTAGCTCCAGTTGATGTTCCCCAGATCCTGTATTGGAAGAAACAGCTAATCCAGGTAGAGGCAGGGACTCTGCCACTAACTCTGATGGATCCTTCCAGGATAGTTTGTATAGACCTGGAACAAGGGCTGTCTTTCTAACATGACTCCAGAGCCTGCTTGTCACAGGTGCAGCTGCCACACGTGCTCAGAGCCCCTCCGGGATCCAAATAACTGCACAAAATTTTATCTGGGAGTTTGGTTTAACGTGTTTTCCTAGGGATCCCAAGCAAAAACACTACCCAAGCAAGACCTTTAGCCTCCTCTCCTGCTTCCCAGAGGTTAAACAAGGCCTGAAAAGCAAAGGTTTTGGAGTCATGGACGAGTTTCATGTCATGTACACCACAAGCAGAGACAAGTACAGTGAGGTGATCRGGGAGGAGCTGACACAGGAGGCTGCAGTAAGAGAAACACCTTCCACAGAGCAGCAGCAGCAGCAGCCTCTCTTCTGCTCCAGCCACCAGCATGAACACACAAGGGTGTGTGAGGCTTTTGCCTCAGCCCTGTGTTGCTGAAAGGAAATACGAGGCAGGAGGAGAGGTTTCATACTGAAGACAAAGCATATACTCAACATGTGCTTTTTTATGGGGGATTTTTCACTAAACTCTCTGTATCACTGCTATCCTCACAGCTCCTTTATTCTCCTGCTTGCTGACAGCAGAGAACATTTCCTTTAAAACTTTGCACTGGGAACAAACCACAGCGTGGCTCTCCGAAAGCCCCTCTTACCTGAACAGGTAGGCTTTCCTTAACGCATTTTCTTTCCCACAGTATCTTGAGACATCTTCTTTGGGACAGTTAACCTATTGAAAACATAYAATTGGGCGTTCAGCTCGACAATGACCACTACAATACAGAACCAAAGCTTTCTCCCATTCAGGAGTGTAAATATAACCTTTCCAAACTTCCTGGGAGAAAATACATGATCATGCAATCCAGTGAATGAAGTTCAGTGCTGAGCACTGACGTTTTAAAAATATCGTTTTTCCAGCTCAGTTTGCCCTGATCAGGATAAAGCAGGAGSAAGAGACATTATAACCTGCCCAGTATATTCAACGTGACAGACCACAATTTGCTCAAGACACCTAGTCTGTGTCTGCAAGAAATGGAACAGGTGTATATATATAACTGCTTTTTATAAAACCTAATTACACTTGGCTCACCTAAATCTGCATAAAATTTCTGCTAAAAAAAAATTATTTTGAATACTGCACTGCATTTAAAATAGGTGAACTGACACCATGCAGCATTCTTCATGGCCTGAGCTTCCTCTTTGCCAGTGCACGAGGCTGGAGGGAGAAATGCAGCCCCCTGCTCTGAGCGAGACCAGCAGTGGAGATGAGATTCCCCCCTGTACCTGCTAACAGGTACCCAGAATTAGCCAGGCAACGCCACACACCACATRCAGTCACCTGGGAGGCCACAATCCTATCAGTCAGCTGAGCCTGGAATGTGGGGTTTCCCATAAAAAAGGCCAATTTGCAGGAAAAAATGTGAATAGTTAAATGTCCCCCTAAGCCATGACTGCAAATCAACATGTTCCAGTTTCATACCTGAAGAAATTGTGTTCATACCAGACCTCCTGGGTCAGGCCACAACTCCAACTRTTCTCTAGGAGACTTGCTAGGAAAAGTATGAAAAATCCACTATTTTTTGGGTTTATCTATTGAGACTGAACTGGAAGGCCAGAAGCAGCTCAGGGCTGYCTGACTCGTGGTACTTTCTTGTGGGCTCTTCCTGCTATCGGTTCCCAAGGTTGGTAGAGACAAATGCAGCCCACCACACAACAACCTCTGCAGAGAAAACCTGCACAAGGAGCTCATCCCAACTCCTTGTCCCCATTTACCTTCACCACTGAAATCCCGTAGTCCTGGAGCGCTTCAACCGAGTTCTCAATCTGTTCCAGGAAGGGCTGGGCACTGGGAGAAACTGAAACATCAAAACCAGCTGGTTTCAATACATTCCCCTTGCAGATGAGGCMCAAGGAGAGCAGCTTTTCTCTCTGGGCCTGGCCCTGCTGGCAGGAACTCACAGTATTTGCCTGAGCTCCCTCTGACGAGGCAGAACATGGGAGGTGATGGAGCTCTGGGCACTCCCTGCATCCATGTGGATGTTCCTCCTCCCCCTCACTAAAGCCACTGTGACATCCCTGGACAACAGAGCTTCGAGTCCTAGATCAGAGGTCCCTAAACGGCAAGATATCTACTTCCCAGTAGCACAGTAYCCACTGCAAAGCGGTAGGGCTTCCAGACAAGCTCAGCTTACTGTTTGAAATCACTCTGGCTTTAAAATTCTTAGGAATTGGTTCTTCATTATCCCACCTATGCTCACCCCTCGCCTCACAGGAGCCTTTCCCAGAAATCCAGGCTGCATGCACACATACAAATCCAGGTTGCACACATACAAAGTACATACCATTACGGCTGAAAAACGCCAGCGAGGCCCTGCCAGCTTGCAGGCTGCTGAAATACTCCTGGGCGCCCAGCTCCTGCAGAGAGGCTCCTGCTCCTTTTCCCAGCATCGGCAGGAAAGCAGCACAGAAGAGAAGGAAGGAGAAGGAACAAGTCCCTCTGTCCATTCGGGCTGGCATGGCTGTGTCAGGCCCAGGCATGGAAGAGCCACAACTGGAACAAAACACACATACGTACGTGAATGAACATATATGGGTGCCTTCTGTYTGAGTAGGTGCAACATAACTGTAATTTCCAGATGTGATAATTACACAAACGTCCTGAGGGCATCACGAAGTACTAACTAGAACAGCAGGTGATTCACACAACCATAAAGATGACAGCAAAGGCCACTGCCTTTCCTCTAGGCTGCATCAGCAAGTATACCCCCAGGGCTGGTTTTGTCTTCTTCTTCTCATTTCTCCTTTCTTTTCCTTTCTTTTCCTTTCTTTTCCTTTCCTTTCCTTCCCTTCCCTTCCCTTCCCTTCCCTTCCCCTTCCTTTCCCCCTCCTTCCCCTTCCCTTCCCCTTTTTTTCCCTTCCTTTCCCCTTCCTTCCCCTTCCTTTCCCCTTCCTTTCCTTTCCCTTTTGTACTTAAAGATGGACAAACAGCAATCACACATGCAGGCAGAAAACAGTGATACTATCACACAAAAAAAACCCCAAACTCTTTGCATTGTCATTAAAAACCTTGGAGGAAGGAATGTTGTATATGCCGCTGAAGAAGGTGTTCACAAACGGAAGGGCCATGTTGTTCCCTCCAGACTGCGACACACGGCCCAGACAGGTTCAGGAGCCCTCYCCAGCCCTGCCCAATCTCCAGGTTTCCCTTGGATCACACAGGAGAGCAGTTTGCAGGAACTCCTGGAGCCTGTGATGTCTTGCTCAGCCTAAGCTTCACGTTACCATTTGCCCTTGGTGACACAAGATCAGTGGCACACACCTGGCTGCAGGACATGGYCAGCAGCTTCTATCGCGTTCCAGGACTCCATGTGGAGCCGGCTGGCAGAGAAGCCAAGGATCCATGCTGGGAGTGCGCGAGATGCTCCAGGGAATAGCACAAAGGCCCCCAGGTTGCTGCGAGGCTGCCCCAGCAGCCCTGGGAACGGCTCCTCCAGCCTCCATGAAGGGATGAAGAAGCTTCATGTGGACAATGAGCCCTGAGCAAGGGAACCACAGGATGGGAAAACATCCTCCCTGCTTCCCCCTATTTGGCTCCAGGCTCCTCTGCTGTSAGGTAGGGGCCTTCGCCGCTGAGTGGGCCTGGCTCCTGGTCAACAAGGGAGACAAAGCTGGGATTGACAGCCCGGAGAAGCTGCTGGCTTTGCGTCAGGGGCTGCAGCTGCTCTCCTGAACAAATGCCCCCGTGTGCATGGACTCCCATTCCCTGGCACTGAGCTGCCAGCTCAATGTCACTGCTCCGTGACGAGTCCCCCTCCAAGCGAGTCCCCACGCCAGGACAGGGAGGCAGCCAAGGACAGGCCAGCCCGTCCTGCAGGGACTCGGTCAGGCCTCAGCCACACAAAGCAACCGAGAGGGAGCTGAGAAAGGAAGGTGTTTTCCTGGCACCTGAAGGGCTCTGATTCTCCCCTTTCCCACTTTGGGAAGCGCCAGGCATCTCTATCCCTCTGCCCTCCCATCTGTTCATCTGGCTGGTAAAGAGGGCAGAGAGCAGGGCCGGGCAGGGGGGTTATTAAATGACAAACTTGGCCACAGTGGGACGGAAAAATAAACTCATTGCTGGCATTGGGAGTGAGCAGGGTCAGGCAGGAGAGCTTGTTAGTCAGGAGGCCAGGCCAGAGCAGCAGGCTCCAAATGCCTGAGACCTCACCAGGTTATACCTTAAAGATGAGGTGTAATCCCAGCTGCTCCCCAGCCCTGGTCCCTCTTCACATCCCTCCTGGTTCCTGCACTTTCTCTTTGGCCCCCTTGTGTCCCCTCACCTCCTGATTTCTTCCTCCTGCCCAGGACAGGGATCCCTCTGTGTCACATCCATCCGTTGATCCCTCTYCCTACCCTCTTTCTGGAGTCCTCCTCAATTGCCCACAGCCCGGGCACTCAGTCCTCTCCAGACCCACTTCTGGCTCCCTGGAGCAATGATGCAAATCCCAGAAATATAAATGGGAATTTCATGAGCATTTTCGTGAGAGTAGAGAGATGTGCGTGAGATTTACCAGCCACATTCAGGTGACCTGGAGTACCTGGATTTGGGGGATTTTTAGGAAGGAACCCCAGGCAGCTSCRTGTGSCCGTGAGGAAGAACTTGTTTGGTGTGAGGGTGCCCGAGCCCTGGCCCAGGCTGCCCAGGGAGGCTGCGGAGGCTCCTGCTCTGCAGATCTTCCCAAGGYGCCKGGATGCSCCYGGGTGCCCCGTGCTCTGGGTGTCCCTGCKGGAGCAGGGGCTGCGCTGGGGGATCCMTAGGGMTCCCTTCCAACCTCAGCCATGCTCTGGGTCTGGGATTTTCTTCTCCTGTGTGAGTCAGGGCCCACGAACACATTCAAGCTCTTAACACACCTGAAAACACATCTCCAGCCASTGCTCACAGACCAGACATGTGCTGTTAGTCTGCTGACCTCTTCCTGCAACTTCAGGATTACAACAGGATCGAGAGGCGCCAGTGAAGGTCAGTGATTTCATCTCCTCAGCTTGTACCCTGTCACCCCAACCTCCTCCTCCTCCCATCTCCATTTTTCCCCAGATTTCACGGGGAAGGCCACTGAATGCTTCTTCCTAAATTACCTCAAAATAGGGCCTGATCCCATTCCAGAGGCAAAACCAGGATTCACCCAACAGCTGGGGACTCCCAGCTGGTGACAGCTCCGGCACAGAGCAGCCRGGGTGGGAAACACAGGCGCAGGGAGGCCGGAGGTCCCGGGAAGCCACCCAGCCGCTACCCCTGCTTCTCCACCAACACCTAGAAAAGCGCCCAGTATCTTCCCTTGTTATTTATTAATGTTTTGTCTGCCTTCACRCGGGAATGCAAGGACTCTGATAAACACAAGGGCTACTCGGTTTCTGTCCTCTTTGGAGAGCACAAGCAAAGCCTCTGGAAAACTCATCCATGCAAATTCAAGCTGAACCAGAAGTGCTGTCAGCCCTTTCYTTTCACTGCATCCTCCATCCACCAAATACAGCCCGGTTCAGACAAGAAAACCAGGGCCTTATCCTACATTTCTCACCATCTGTTACACAGYAGGAGAAGGGAAGGGCAGGGGGAAGGATGACAGGAGATGTCAAGGGAGATTCTGCTCCCCAGGCAGTGGCCAGGACACAAGTGCAGGGAAGATGCTCATTCCTCATCAAGGCTCATTGAGGGTGCCAGGCCCAGCTCATGCCTGTAGGTTTAAGGGTTTCCCAGATTTTACTCAGTTGTAAAGCAGGACCAATATCCCAACGGCATCAAAACAGGATTAAAAGCAGTCTTTATAGCATTCCATGCTGGGTGATGGTGCACGGGAGTTGTTTGTCTGGGGATGAGGGGAATCACCAGCATGCAGGGGCACTCCCTGTGGAGGGTTAACATTGGCACTGCCACCCAGTTCTCCAGGCTCAGTCTTTGCAGGAATATTTGGCTTTTAGGCCATCTCCTGTGCTACCTCTCTTCCATCAATGGAAAATTAACACCATGGGGTTAGAAACCGTCAGAAGTCTGTACTAGAGCCAGGGATGCCCAGGGATGCCCGAGCCTGCTCCCTTGTGCAGGAGTGACTCCCAGGGCTCCCCAAGAGCTCAAGAGCATCTGGGGGAGAGGCTGTGGGCGAAGTCCCCTTGTACCCTAACCAAAACCTGCTCAGGGAAAAGCACCTTGGCTGCCACAGGTGCCTGGCACAAACTGCAGCCGCTTTCTGGCAGCCCTCCCTGGGGCAAGGGCTCAGACCCACACATCACAGGGCAACCTGGCACCGCACAGCCAATATGAAGACCTGTCCTGTGTTTTCACTGTCATTCCTTCCAGGCAGAGCCAGGTGAGGTGGCACAGGCATCTGGAGATGACCKAGAATGAAACCTAGACAACAGAGACACACAACATAAAATTTCGCGTTGGTAAAAATGACCCGTGAGGCATCAACTTTGCTTGGGAATGCTCTTCCAGGGAGCAGCAAAGGGACGACGAGCTGGGAGGATGCAGAGCAGCAGGACCAGGGCCACGAGCCGGGCACAGCCCAGCCGAGCGCAAGCCCAGAGGCACAGAGCAGCCTCCAGGGCAAACCAGCAGCTGCAGCAGCCAGCGGGAAGGCCTCGACTCAAAAGCGGGTGCGAAGGGAAAGAGGGGGCAGCCCTCACTCCCACTCTTCACAGCAGCTCTCACCAGGGAAGGATCCAACCTTCAAATCAGCTAGATAAACCCCTAAAACAACCTAACTTCCAGAAAGAGGGTGTGCTACAGAAGCCTCGGCTGTTGCCATCTCCGCCAGCAGGTCCCCATCCATGTCCTTATGTTTGGGGGCTTCCCAGAGTCATCCTCACCTCCTGTGAGACTCTTGAGAAGTCTTCCTCTAGCTCCTCTTTCATTCCTGAACACTGCCAGTGATGGCAATTCCACCACAGTGCTCAGGAAAGTCTTTTTCTACCAGTGATTAATTACCCTCTTGCAAGAAAAACAACAGAAAAAAAAAACCACTTCATTTCTGATTTGCGTATCTTGCAGTCTTGCTTCTCCTTCACTTTATTTATCTTGCAGACTGCAGAGCCAAGTTTTACTCCCTAGCAGACAGTCCTAAGCCCTAACGGAGTCACCTCGGCCTTTCCTGCAATCCACCTGGTGAACAATTTGTTTATTATCCAGCCGGTTTTCGTTTTTTAAATTCAATAACGGCGCTCGCCTGCCGTGCGTGCCCTCGCAGCACCACCTAACCAGTGCTCTGTCCTCCAAAGCAGCCCGGCACATGGATCACACAACAACCCAAGCCCCCCGAGGGCCAACCCAGCTTCCTGCAGAAGGCTGAACAGGCCTGAGGGTCTCTCCCTCTGTGGCTGGATCCSCCGGACCACATGCAAGGGCAGCATCACAGTGTCCAGACATCCCCATGGCTCTTCTGAGAGCTCCCGCAGCATCAGCAGGAACCTTCCCACACCACAGAGCCCACGTGGACGGATCTCCCTCCGGATTTCCCTCATTCCACACAGCAAACATGCCCGTGGTCAGTTTGTCTGGATATGGAGGCTCTCCCAACACGCGTGTTCTCTGACAACCCCTTTTCCCTGAGGCTGCGTTTTCCCTGAGGCTGGTTCTTCAGGGCCACAGGAACCCTCCTGGAGATSCCATGAAAGCCCATCTGGGCCACGCTGACTCTCCCGACAATGGGCCGATTATCCGAACCCGCAGCCTGCTGTCGCTCCGCTCGCCGCGGCTGCGCTTGTCTTGTGACCTCCCGCTTTTAATCCAACAAAAGATCACRCAGCTCCAAGTCATATGCCCAAGAGCCATCAATGTGTATCACAGCAACACGCTGGAACACTTCACGCTTTGTTTTTCCCCTAAGTGAGGTTATGTGCTCGTTTTACAGAATTCGTYGTGTTTTAACCCAAGCTGACCAGCAACAACCTCACTACCTTCCTTACAGAATATTGCTTTATTTTGCACAGATTGCATCATGGGCTCCCCTTTCCTGGTAATCTTTGAAAGAGAGTCCAGTATCAGCTTTTCCTGACCCGCTGACAAATCCTACTAACCCACTGCAGTTTTGCAGGAGCAGAAAGCAAATCGGCCAGCTCTTTTCAAAAATTCTGGACCTCAGTTCTCTGACATGAATAAAGCCAAAAAGTGGCTGTTTGTGGCTCCCCCGAGGCGTTACGAGGCTGAGCTGCTTCCCTCCCGCTTCAGAGCATGGTCCTGCTCCCTTGCAATAGCAGGACTGAGATGTCGGGATCACTCCCGCTGCCTCCTCTGCCCGTGGCCTGTGGGGAAGCCTGTGCCTGTATCGTGGAAGTCACAATATTCTCCCTCCCTGCTGCCAGCCCTGGGGAGAYGCATGTCCCCATGGCAGGTACTGCTGTGGCTCTGAGCCTACAAGCACATGATGCTTATCCCTACACTGAGCGCACTGGAAAGCTCCCCACATGCTGCAAACCCGGCACAAGCCTCGGACAGGGYATGCAGAGAAAGCCTAGAGCCCCCTCGCAGCAGCGTTTCATCCGGCATTTATCCCTGCTGCAACCAGAAAGGCTGCAGGCCGTTCGCACCCGGGCCGATGCACTTTTGGCCGGCAGCGTTTGAAGGTTGCTTTGCAAGCGGAGCGGCGGCGGGCAGCTCGTGGGACCGCAGCACATCTGGCTCCTCCATGTAGGTGATGTGACCGCAGCACATCTGGCTCCTCCATGTAGGTCACGTGACCGCAGCACATCTGGCTCCTCCATGTAGGTGACGTGACCGCAGCACATCTGGCTCCTCCATGTAGGTCACGTGACCGCAGCACATCTGGCCACTCTGTGCAGCTCACGTGACCSCAGCACATCTGGCCCCTCCGCACACACGACAACGGAGCCGCTCTCCGTCCCGGGGACTCTCCCGCCAGTGTCACCCGGAGCCGCCGCCTGTCAGCGACCCCCCCTGCCCCTGGCACCTCTGGCTGGTGGGTGACTCCTCGGGAAAGCTGCGTGTTAGTTCCAGCCCTAAACAGCCCCACCAGGGCACACACGGGGTTGGGTGCCACGAGCTGCATCTCCCGGCACGGGGAACCTTCTGCCTTCTCCAGGACCATCAGTGGGGATGGGAATAACACACARCGCTAAATCCCGGCCTGCCGAGCAGCGTGTTGCGCCTTCCCGCGCTCTTCCCTGTGCTATTCCCATCCTGCCTGCTCCGCAGCTGCCTCCAGCTGGGGACACTGCAGCAGTGGCCGCTTCCCTGCGGGATCCACGTTCAGGTCCCGCTTCTTGGTCCCGCATACCCCCCAGCCCTGCAGAGCCCAGCGGGCCCCGCGGCAGGGGAAGGGGAGCCGGCCCTGCGCCCACAGCCCTCCGTGGCGAAGTCACCGGCAGGCCTGGGGGTGCCGCATTCCTGGGGGTGCCGCCTACCTGGGGGTGTCGCATTCCTGGGGGTGTCGCATTCCTGGGGGTGCCGAAGCGCTGCTCCTGTCCCCGCTCCAGGGCTGCTCCGCGGCCTCTGAGCCCCGCGAGGCCCCGCGCTGCTCCGCGGCCGCGGGGGGCCCTGTGCTGCCCACCCGCCCGCTCAGGCCCGCGGGGCTCCGGGCCCGGGGAGCCAACCCCGGGCGAGCCGG
>NW_020456043.1:1491578-1540986 GCF_003342845.1 Nothoprocta perdicaria | reverse complement strand
TGGGGAGCGCGCGCTGCGCGGGGCGAGCGCCTCAAATAATCGGCCTCAGCTGATTGTCCCCGGCAGAGAGTTGTTTGGCGGCGAGCGCGCGCGCGGCGCAGCCAGGAGGGCGGGCGTCCCCCCCCCACCCCGCCGCGCTTTGTTGCATGGGGGTGTCCAGCCGGGGCTGAGCGCGAGGGGCCGGCGCCCGTTGGCGCCCGTTGGTTCCCGCTGCCCCATGAGCGCCGCGGCGGCGGGGGCCGCCGTGCCCTACGCCGTGGAGCTGGGGCTCACGGTGCTCCACACGGCGCTCTACGCCGCGCTCTTCCTCTTCGCCTACCTGCAGCTCTGGCTGCTGCTCTACTACCGCGAGCGGCGGCTGAGCTACCGCACGCTCTGCCTCTTCCTCTGCCTGCTCTGGGCGGCCCTGCGCACCACGCTCTTCTCCTTCTACCTGCAGAACTCGCTGCAGGCCCTGCGCCTCCAGCAGCCCTTCGCGCACTGGCTGCTCTACTGCCTGCCCGGCTGCCTGCTCTTCTCCAGCCTCTGCCTCCTCAACCTCTACTTCGCCGAGGTGAGCGCGGGGCGGATCGGCTCGGGGGGCTGCCCGGTGTGCGGGTACCGAGAGGTGCCCAGGCTCGCGGAGCTGCTTATGGAGAGGTTGGCCCCCTATCCCGCCCCACACCGCCTTGGGGATGTGGGGATGCCYGGGGGCAGGACGGGCCGCTTGCCCCAGCCGGGGCTGCCCCTCCTCGGCCCCCCGAGGAGCCCTCGTGCAGCAGCCGCTCTGCTCCTTGTTATTTCTCCCAAGTTGATCCACGGTTTTTCCGAAGGGGCGCACAAAGTGGCGGCCGCGGGGGCCGCTCCGGCCTGGAGCGCTGCCAACCATTACGTCACCAGCCGGAGCCTCTTCTGCTATTGTTGCTGCGCTCCCTCCTTCCCCGGCGCCGAGCGGGGCGCCGAGCGCTGCACCCCCTCCTCGGGCACCCCCAGAGCCCCCCGACCCCCTGCCCGCTGCGGCCGGGCTGGCCCCTGCCCCACACAACCACCGCTGTGGGACAGAGCGAGACCACCCCTTGTTGTTGAGCCATATTCCCCCTTCTCTGGGTGCCCTTATCGCTCATTTTGTCATTTATTTTATTCYCCTTTCTCCAGTCATTTCACTTTTTTAATCTATTAAAGCCCTCGCTGTCTCCTCCCCTTCCTCCCGTGAATATTTTGTTTCTGCTCCAGTTTCTCCTGAGCTCGCCTGCCTCCCCGTTTCGGGGCTCGTTTCATAAATAGGCAGCACTTTTCCTTCCAGCTTTGTTGTTGTTGGGATTCTTTGCTCTGCAGCCCTCAGCTGTTCGCCGGCCTCACAAAGGAATCGCTAGCGCACAGCGGAATCGCTCCGTCGCTCCGATGTGTCACGGGTGGGAATTATGACTTCATTTTCCCTAGGACATCCACATTCGCATGATAATGTGCAAGTTGGAGCTGTGCGGCCCCTGGGCTGTGCTGCTGCTTCTCCCTCCGACACGGAACACCTGGGYGCTGGGCTAGGCTGCCCGCTCCGGGGCTCTCGGGGTTAGATACGCTGCCTATCAAGTGGCAGCAAAATAACAAATGCTGCATAGCGTGCGTAATCTGCCGAGGGCTGACCTGCCGAGTGCTGCTGGTGGGTGTTTGTGGCCCTGGAAAGACAGGGAGCCGAGCCCTGGTGCAGTGAAGTGGCTGGATTTTTGTGCTCCTCTGAGCCTCTTTGCAGGAAGGCTCCTTTGAAGATGTGAACTCCGGTGGGTTTTCAGGCTCCCCTTCCTCCCGTGGTATCTGTTTTGCAGTAAACTMTCTGGCTGGGCATATCCCTTTTTTCCTTGGAGGTCTCGAGCCAAGGAAAATTCTGCCTCGGTTGCCTGGATGGAAGGGATGGAAGTGCCTTATGGAAACGGCTTTGCCTAGTGGGTGCAAGGAAGGGCCTCATGTGTGGCCATCCCAGGGAAAAGGGAGGCCCAGACCCTCCTGGTGAGAAACCTGGGCTCATCCATAGCTGATCTTGTGGTGCTGCTTGGAGAGCTGGAGCCGCTAGGTGAGGAGGAGGAGTGTGGAGAGGTGGACTGAAACCCTTGCTGTTTCCTGGCTTCCATTTCGGCGAAGGAAACGGTGCTGAGCAGTGCTGTTAGCCTCCCAACGGCTTGGAGAGCCGGCTGATAACACCAGCCTCCCCTTCACACATGTGCCGTGCATTGCTAACTGATAAGTCAGGCTTAGCTCYGCTCAGCGCTTCCCCTGTACAGCCTCTCCTGGGCTGTAAGTGGGCTTAGGGCGAAATTCAACAAGAACTGCCACTGCTGTGGGCCTGCATCGCTTCTCAGTCTAACTTCAGTGCTCCAGGACCTAGAGCAGACTGGTGCATTCGCTGGTGTGACTTCAGAAACCTGCCGTGGATGGTCCATTGATTGCACCTAGGCCTGCAACCTTTAGAAGGCTCCTAAGCTTGTGCTGTGCTGGAGGCAGCACCATGGTCTTGGGTTTCCTCAGGTGCAAGTGTAGGTTTGTGTGCTCAAAAGCTGCCTGGTTGGCTTTGCGTGGTRTGTCTCTGGAGATGCTGGGAAGAAATGATATCTGCCTGATGGAAGGAAGTGGCCTAAGCTGCTGTTTGAGCTAATCTTACTCATTCTGTGGAGCTTGTGGACAAGCTGAGGATGAAATGGTACCGAGTAGGGGTGAAGAGCTTCAGAAAACAACAAATACCCGTGGAGAATTAGCACTGTGGTGCCTGCTGTCCTGGGAATGAAACTCAGTGGTGTGTAGCTGCTCATCACTCCGTCTCTGCGGGGAGAGGCCGTCCTGCTTATTTCCCCTGTTGACCCAGGAGATTCCTGGGGGTCATGGAGGCCTAACCAGACMCATGTGGGATGCCGATGGGATGAGGATGGCAGCTCCTGTCGCGGCTTCCCTCCTGCAAGAGCAGGAGGTGTGATCCCTTCCGCAGGGAGCATTGCTTCCTCCCTGCTCTTAGTCTCCCAGCTCCYGCTTTTCCAGGTCACTGCCGGGAATGACTCCGCTCGTGGCAGCCTTCCTCCTGACCCTGTTGGGTGCCTCTGTACCCCTGTGCTGCATCGGGGCGAGCGGCCGCGTGCCGCAATGGGYGCGGGCCCCGGCGGAGCGGCGCGGCCGCAACCCCTGACCCGTCTGGGTTTGAGTGCTCCATCTGATTAGATGACATCAGCCTCTTTCATCCGTTGCTGCTCTAATTGCACCGGAGCAGACATGCCTGGAAACAGCATCCAGCCTGGGAACCCTATCCCGCTCCCAGGCTGCAGCCTTCCTGCCCCCTCCATCGATCCCTGCGCTCCTCCAGCTGGGATCCAGCTCCACTGGCCATGTCCTGGTAGCACCCTGGTCTCCAGGGCCACCACAGGCTGCTCTGCAGCGACTCCTGTGCCCTGCGCTTCCYGGCTGAGCAGATGGCCGGAGCAGCGACAAGCTGTTCTGGGGACCCGGGGTACCTGCCAGTGTCACCCCGTGTGTGCGGTGCCACAGGRTGATCCCAGCATTAGTGGGGTTGATGAGACCTCACAGACGGTTCCTGACTTCTTCTCTAAGTGGTAGTGGGGGAAATGAAACAGCGGTGGCTGAGGTAGCCCTGAAGCCACCTGTGCTGCACCCCAGTGCCTTGTGCTGGGTGACTGTGGTGAGAGCAGGGATCCACGGTGATGCTCTTGCAAGTGAGTGTTGTGGTCATCTCACGTGAGACTGCAGGCAAAATGCGGCTGTCTGCTCTTGTCTGCAGCGCTGAGCTCCACTTCCTCTCTTTTTCTCTTCTTTTGGAGCAAAGGACTCCTGTCCCACCAGGAGGACAGCGACCAAGGGATGTTAGTTACCTGGAAAGATGGGAACTGTGCTTGGAGGGTCTCTGGGGAGTCCAGGTTCTCCGGGATCTTCCAGGCTTTGGCTATGAATGGTTGTACCAAAATGAAGCTCAATTGTTACCTGGAGCTCTTTCCTGCAAGGACTAGGAGCCTGACTTGTCCAGGTACCAAAYGTGATCCTTAGGCCCATCTCTGGGATACAGGTGATGGTAACTTGTCATCCCTTGCTGCTCTGAGCCCTCACAGCTCACCTTCTAAGCAGGAGTGGTTCTCAGCTGATGCTCTAGAACATCTGTCYCTAGCGAGTTCGCTTCCTGGGGTCACTGATGTGAACAAAGAACTTGCTTCTGTAAAATGTCTGCTGCTTTTCTCCACAAAACAGAAGCCTCCAGCATCACAGGGAGCCTTCAGCTCCACAACTGTTCCAGTCTAGCCTTCTTTCCAAGTCTGCTGCTGGTCTTCAGTGCTCAGAGAACCTGTATCTTCAGGAAGGCAGCCTTTGAGCGCTGCTTAGCTGCCAGGAAAGGTTTGCTGGGGTGAAAATGGTCAGTCCTGTCGCTCTGGACTAGCGAGACCCATCTTCTTGCTCAGCAAGCAGCTGCYCATCACCTGGACTGGCCACCCAGCCCCAGCAAGGGAACCTCTTGCTTTTGCAGGCTTACTTGGTGCCCTGCTTGGAGCAGGGGTCCAGGTTTCCTGTTTCTCTAAAGGACAGAGCTATTCCAGGCTCTCCACATTGGCCTCKTGGGAGCAGAGCCCTCTGCATGGGCTGTCCTTGGGCTCCAAAAGCAGTAAAACCTGGAGGGCTTTTTGGCATCTCCTTCCTGCACCTCGGAGCTTGGCCTGATGAGCGCTGCCTGTGTCACCTACTGACCCAGCTTCTGAAGGGGGACAGCAAAGGCCTGCAGCGAGTCACGTGCCTGTAACCGAGATGAAACTAAGCAGAGAGCCTTTTCTCCTCGTGTTCCAGAGCAAGGTATCTGGGGGCTAAAAGACCACAGCGGGTGCCACAGTGTCCCTCTGCTCCAAGCAACAGCTTGAACTGCTTTGGATCACTGCCGCACTCGGAGAGCTTTGTGTCCTGTAGTASCCAGATTTTGGGTTCGTAAGGGGCGGTTTTGGCAGTTCATCCTGCCTAGGGCTTCTGCAGCAGCTGCCGGGGCCTTCTGCTGGTGCCGTCCTTGCTTTGCTCAGCTGAGGGCCCGTCCTTACCCGGGGCTACTGGTTGCAATGCAACATAGCAGCACTTCCAGCTGGCGCCGCGCTTGGCGGGGCGGGTGTCCCGACTGGATTGTCCTTCTGGGAGTCTGCCGCACTGCAAGCAGCTCGACGTGTTGGGCAAGTGGCTGCTGAACCAGGAGGCTGCCCAGCTGCCTGTCCTTGGTGGCTGCTTGGACACTCCCAAATCCACTGTAGCCCATGGGCAGATGTGTGGGGGAGAGGACAAATAGCACCACAAAGTGTGACCAGACCGTCCTTCCTATGCCCAAGCTTCATTTAATTCTGAACTATTTGTCCTGTCCTGCTTTTGGATAGGACAACAGGTTAAAGGGCCTGTGAAAGTGCTTCCTAGGTCTCCCTCTGCCTAGGTTCTTGCTCTCTGCTCTTGTTTTCTTTCACTTCTTCCCTCAAGCTGAGGAGAAAGACCCAGGCGGTGAGAACTGGCTGCAGGAACAGAGCTGCTGAGGTCCATCTGGCATGAGGGCCTCCAAGTGATGGAATTTTTTATATTGGATCAGACAGTTTTTCAAATTTTGAAGTGTGTCTGGATGTCCTGCTGGCCAGAGCCTTATTTCTGAAGCCTTGGAGAACTGTTGCTACCTCAGGAACTCTTGGCTCTGCCTTCATCAGCCCTGTCAGAGCGGGGACTGAGCTGACCAAGAGCCTCTTGTAGAGGAGGATGATGATGAGGTACAGTCTGAGGTTGACTTTTAGAGCGGAGAAACYAGACGTTTGCACTTAAATATAGCGGCTTTGTGCTTACCCCACAAGTGAGTCTGCTGGATGTGGCTGTCCCTACATCTTAAGTTCCTTCAGAGGCTCTGCAGTGGGGACACAGGTTTGGTCCAAGATGAAATGTGACCCTCTGTGGCCTTTCCTGATGGGGCCTGTAGTGGGGAGCACATGTTCCACAGGACACAGGTTTCTGCTGTGGCTGTGCTGAGTCAATGGGTGACAGAGGTGACCCCCAGGTAGCTCTGAGCCTGCTGCCCACCCTGCTGCTGGCATCTGCCCTGTGTGCACCTCAGCTGCTGTCCCTCTTCATAGGATCCGGGCCCCTTTCTTGGGAATAGCCCCACTCTTCCCACCTAGCTAGACTTTCTAATATAAAGTCTTACTGCCATGCACTTTGAGTTGGGTATATTTGGTCTATAGGCATCGAAAGGGTTGAAGAACCAAGAAGCCCCAATGCTTGGTGGTATCCTCAGACCGTAGTAAACTCATAGTGGAGCTGCAGGCCCCAAATCCAAAACTGGGGCTGTTTTAACTGGTTCTTTGCTATACTTTAGTGAAGCAACTGAAGCAGCCTCTTCCAAATGGAAATTCAACTTGACTGAGGTCTTAAAATATGCAGCACAAARAACATTTGGCGAAGTTAATGTCATTTTGAATATTCTTAGTGACTGACTGCTAGGTTTGTCTCTCTTGAAGTCCTTAGGTGTGGTATTGTTAAAACCCTGTCCTATGTGGGATATCACAGATGTTCCTTCTTGGACACTCATATTCCAACTTGTCCCTTTCAGGAAAAGTGCCAATTATTCTCACAAGTGGGTAAAATGCAACGTTTGGTGTTTATAGACAGTCTATAGGCCTTCAAATTCCCCAGCTAGATGTTGTCACCCCTGTTGCTCAGATCTTTCCCAGGCTTCCAGGAGAACTGGAGATCACTAATCACTAATAATGCCATGCAACTTTTTCCCCTAGGTCATATTCAAAGTGAAATGTGCAGCTGAATTCAACAAGTACAAGTAAGTGACACCCTTCCAACCTTCTTCAAAGGCCCTTTAAGGGGAATCAATGCCTTAGTGCTAAGAATGGGAGTTGCAGACCCCAAAGGCTGGATAGAGCTTCTCTCCTAGCTGTGCTCTGGTAAAGGATCCGTGCGCTGCCTTGGAGCAGGCTTGGGAACTCGGGAAGCAGGTCAAGGATAGAGAGGAGGCTTATCCAGGTCTCTGTACATGTCATGAGCAATCCAGTACTGATGCTGAAGTAGATGTACTCTCAAGGTCCTTCTGAGTTATCCCACCTCCAACAAAAATCCTCTGGATGAGGTTTGAGCAATAGGTTTGAGGTGGGATTTGTGTTTGTGGACCAGATGTTCCCCAGCAATTTCCAGAAAAGCTCYTAATGGAAAATGTAAGCTCCAGTGGCTTGCAATAGAGAAGTTGCAGTGGTCTGATGACTCATAGCTTATTGACTGAAGCTAATGCAGAGCTGGAGCAGCACTTAAAATCTGCAAGATAAGAACCTGACTGTCAGAAGATGAGTCCTGTAACTCATGACTACTTAACACAGCTCATGCTAAATGAGAGCAGCTTAAATAGAAATACACAGCAGGCTTGGGCTGCCAGCACAACCACTGAAACTCGCCAGGATGCCTGATCTTCAGAGCACATTGAGCTCTGGATGTGCTGGGAGGTCATCCTGCCTGGTGAGACAGGAGGGTGGTGGAGAACAACTGGGGTTGTCCACATAAACTGATGTGAAGTCCRTTTTTTCTCGCATGCCTTTTCTCTCCAGGGTCCTGTTGTATCTGGGCTCTGTATTTACCAGCCTCCTGTTCCTAGTTGTGAACTTAACTTGTGCAATGCTAATCCACGGTGAAGTCCCAGAGAACCAGCTGAGATGGACAGTCCTCGCCCGTGCCCTGGTCAATGACAGCCTTTTCATCCTCTGTGCCATCTCATTGGCTTGCTGCATGTGCAAACTGGGGAAAATGTCTTCAGCAAACGTCTACCTCGAGTCTAAGGTGAGTAAATGCCACCTAAATGGTACTGGAGCAGTGCAGCTCTTGCTGCATTCCCACCTGGATCTGTGTGCTCAGGCACAGCCACCCTGAGCTGGTGGGAGCAGAGCTGTTCTTGCTCTTGAAACTGGCAGGACCAACTTGAAGGAAGCTGGCAACTCCTTCCTTCAGTTGGTGCTCTTCTTGTAGAAGAGAGGGCRCTGCCCTGTGGATTGTGGACTTGGGGTTTTGGATCCAAGTCCCTGATCTACAGGACCMCTCAAAGTGGCTGCCCTTTACTGTCCCTTGCCTTAAAGGGGGCTGCTGGGGCCGGTACTCTGCTGAGTGGGAGCAGAGGGGCAGCCAGAGCRCTCCTGGTGGGGCTGGAGCTGAGGGTTTCTGTAGGAGAAGTCTGGCCCTCTGAGGAAGCAGAGGGCTCTGCAGCTGCCAAGAATCTGGGGGTGTGGGCTGTGAGCAGCAGGGCTGGCTGCCCGACGTGCCCTGGTGACAACTGTCCAGAGACACCACAGCTCGCAGCAGAAGCGACACAAGCTGTTCACATCKCTGTTTGCGTGGGACAGATCCTCAGCTGTAGCTGGCTCTGGACACAAACCTGTCGGGTTCACYCAGCAGTGATTTACTGACGCGGTGGCTTCCTCTAGCTGTGGGCCCGGAGCTGCCTGTAGGGCCTTGCTCGTGTCCAACAYGTGCTGGAGAGGATTCTTCCCCTGAGTAGTGCTCAGCCTGACTGTCTGGTAAAGGTCTTGCATTTGGCTCATGCCTCCCTTCCCTGCCTTGGGGGCATCCCTTGCCTGAAAGCAACCCCAAAAGTAGGGTGGGGATGAGCAGAAGTGTCACCCAAATGTCTGCAGAGGCAGCCCTGTCTGCTGAGCTCCTCCTGGGAGCCTGCTGGGTCTCAAAACAGCAATTCTGGAGGGGGCTYGGTGACATGACCACCTTCACCCTGCAAGTGGGAAGGCTGCAGAGCCGGTTGAGAGGCAGGCTCTGCTGCTGGGCTGCTGCCGGAGCCTGTGCTGGGGTCCTGCTGCAGCCTGTTGCTTCTCCAGCCCTTGTGCCTCTGATTCCGCTGCCCTGGATAGCGAGGTCTTGGCCCCTGTGCTGCTTGTGCTCCGGGCTCTGGGGTGTTGCCGTCACAGGCACTGGGTGTTCTCGAGCAAGTTCTTCCAAGCCTGTGCCTTGAGCTAGTTTTCCAAACCAGGAAAATGGCACTAGCCTACCCRTAGTCTGGGTGTAGAATGAGGTGAGGTTTCTGGGAAGATTCACTCTTTAAATAGGAAGTGAAATCACTGCTTTTTTGCTTTACTTTGCTTGCCTCCTCATGGTTTTCACCATGCAATGACTTAGTGCCTACCAATAGCTAAAACAGCTTCATGGTATATTCTGTGTAAATATAATACATATAATAAAATATATTAATAGCAAAGAAATAAYATAAAGTGTCTCTATGAAGCTGCCACTCCTGGGGCTAGTTCTGCAGATACAGGGGTAGCTCATGGGCCCTGTCCCTCTGAAATCCCCTCTTTCTAGGATGTGGTGAGGAAAGGTCTTCTGGCAGAAGTCCCTCAACACCTAGTCACCACAGCAAAGCCAGCCTTGTCCCACTGCAGCACTGGGTCACCCTCCCTCGTCAAAGAGCTGTCAACACCCTTCTAAGACAGTCACCTTGTTGTTGCTGTGYCCTGGCCAAGCACAGGACTCTATAGCAGAGATGACCACGTTACTCCCTCTGCGAAAGTTCTGCTCCTGCAATGAGCCCACTGCATATGGAAGCTCTCAATTAGCTCTGAACAGTTTAGCAACACCATAAAAATGTTCTGGGTCAATCTTGTCTACAGAGCTTCTCATCCATTTGGAGGATGGGATGTTCTGTAGGAAGCTCTGCATTAAAAGATCTGTTTTTCCTTCTGTTCCAGGGAACATCTGTATGCCAGGCCATTCTTGTGGGATCTGTAGTTGCTCTTCTGTACTCCTCAAGGGCTTGCTATAACCTGGTAGCGGTGGCCATCTCTCCGGACAATGTTCCGGGGCCTTTTAACTATGGCTGGGACAACCTTTCAGACAAGGTGAGTGTCTGTGTGGCCTCCAGTTCGGAGCTAGTAATGAAGTGAAAGGGAGTTACCCTACTCTCCTGAGAGTGTGTGTAGGGGGACGGGAGGCTAGGGGGGTTCTGGCTTCTCTGTGGTCCCAGGTAAGATGAATTTCTGCCTTCAAAACCTTCTCTCTGTTGAAGCAAACCTGAGTCTTCTTCAGTCTAGCTGCTCTTTCAGGAGGGGATTCTCTGCTGTGCTCTTAGGCTTTGAAGCCTGGCAGCTCTTTCTCTGGGGGAGAGCAGAAACAAGTCACCTAGAGCAGAAAAGCAACCCTGAACGGCACGTGCAAGGGAGAGCCCTTGGGGTGGGGAGAGAGGGAGCTTGCAGCACACTGAGGAACTGCTSTTCCTCTGGAAACTGGAGCCGGAAAAGGGGCAGTGCAGGCTTGGATTCCTGCCTCTAAGGATTTCTCTGCRTTCCTAGTTCTCAGCATTCAGGTTCTGGAGCCTTGCTGGGCGGAGGTGTCCAGAGATGTCTAACCTGTGTCCGCAGGTGCGTGTGGAGGTGAGCAGTGAGGAGTACGTGGTGTTTGGAGTGGTCCTCTTCCTCTGGGAGCTGGTGCCAACGACTTTCGTGGTGCTCTTCTTCCGGGCTCAGAGACTGAGCCAGAACTTGGTAGGCCTCAGCAAGCTGCTGTAGCTTGGATATCCCTGTGCACGAAGGAACCCAAAGGTCTGGGGTATGGGGGTAAACCTTTAGAAGACAACTAGAAGTGTCTTTCTACTGACCCGGCTTCTTTCTCTTGAATAGACTCCCGCAGGAATGGTCAATAGCCACAGCTACAGCTCCAGAGCCTACTTCTTTGACAATCCCCGGCGCTACGACAGCGATGATGACTTGTCACGGCTTGGGGCCAGGGAAGGCAGGTAAGTGCTGTGTTGGGCATGGGGAAACACAGCTGCTGCTCTGCTCTCYTATGGGCAAGCAACAGGGCTTGGCTTCTGTTTTCAGGAAAAATCTTGGCCTAAAAGTGAGCTTGGGCAAGGAACCTTCTGTCTGAGCTYGGTTTAGCTGCCTAGCTCACGCAGGGCTATTTTTTATTAAGTAAAAGTGACCAGCTCTGAGATGTGAGCACCGTGCTGGGTGCTCACAAGTAGTGGCTGCAGACATGAGGTCTTGTCTGGCAGGGTTGATCTGGGGCCCTCGCTTAGCTGGTGAGGGGAGAAGGGCTCTCAATGACCTCCAGAGGAATCTCTCCATGGCTGAAGCGAAGCGGTGAGGTGAAGTCCCACCAGGATGTGTCCCCTGGAAGTCATCTGGGATAAAGCYCTATGGAAACACTGGGGTGGGGGAGAATGGGCTGTGTCCTCAGCTGAAGTACAAGGGTAATATGGGAGCTCTATCTTCCACTTGGTGCTTGGGGAAGCTCAGCTCCTCCAGCCCTGGGGCTGTAGTGAGGAGCTGAAGGCTCTGGCCATTCCTGACCAGTTTTGCAAGGCCCGATGCACCTTATGGCTGTCTTTAAAGCCAGGTTCCTTGAGAACACGATATCTGGATGTCATAAAAACATCTATGGAAGCRGATTTTTAAATACCCAGCTTTGGCTGCTGCAGAGCTGCATGCCTTCCAAACTAAACCTGTCCGTCTAAGAGTCCCTGTGTGCTTTTTCTCTCTCTGCCCAGCTTGGCCACCCCGCAGAGCTCAGGCTGCTACGGGTCCCTGGCCGGGAATGACAACCCCGTGGCGGGCGCCCATCCCAGCACAACTGCTGCAGACAGTGCCCCGCTGCTCCCGGCTGCAGGCGGCTCCCAGCTCCACCACCACCACAGCCCGGGCCCTGCGCCGCAGAACTGAAGCGCCTCCGAGGGCCCTTGGCTCCCCAAAGTGGCATTCATGTATAGGATTGTAATCTGKTTTTTTTYYTWWTTTTTTTYCCCCTCTTCCCTGAAGCATTTAACTCATCGACACAAACATTCCACTAGCTGCTGTGGCCGTAAGCGGGACTGAACCTGTGGCTGCAGGCAGTAAGAGAACTGTGACTTTAAGGTACCATGTAGCAAAGTGAAGCTGAACTCTCTGGAAGCTTTCTCTTGGTCTGGTCTTCAAGTTGTTGGCAGCTAAATGCACCAGAGCTTCCTCACTAGAAAAGAAACATCCAATGCATATTTGCACTTTTAATCTGCACACTTGGAAGGAATGAATCTTGCTCAGACTGTGCTCGGTCTGAGACTGTTCTAGTTACTCTTTTAATTGCACATCCATAGCTGGGAGAGGCACTGTCTTCCTGCAAAGATTGGAGCTTCTAGACGTGTTCCATGAAGTACCCTGCATCCTGACTCACGGGGGAGTGCGACGCTCCGGCCGAGCCGAGGGTTGTACGCAGGGCCTCCTGCAAGGCGTGTTCCAATGTTCCGTGCCATATTCCCACCCTGCGGGGCGGGGGACGGCCCTGCTCTGCCTGCTGGTCCTTGTTTCGCTGCTCAGGAGCACGGGCTCAAAGCAAACCCCTAGCTGAAGGTCTATAACAGCTTAAACTCACTGAATTGTATCCCACTAGATCATGKCAGAGGAAGGAGGCTGGCTGGGATCGTGGCTGCTGTTGAGGGATGGGGAGGAGGATAATGCAGCCTGGCTGCTTGCAGGAAGGGAGGCTGAGGCTGGCTCAGCACAGCTGTGGAGGCAAGAGCATGTTTGCCCAAGGAGCATCTAAAAGTGTCTGCTCTAAGCAGGAGGTGACGGAGCTGTCCTGTTTGTTCYTCCTCACCACYATCCTGCCCCTCGGGATTAAACGGCAGTTGCTGCAGCTTTTGCCCCTGAGCAAATGTGAAGGAGCAGGGTCCCTGCTGAGAGGGGAGGGCCTGGGTGTGCAGGGGGAGGCAGAGAACACTGCTCCCTGGGCTCCGTCCCCCTCCTCGAGCCCAGGGCTGTCCCCTGCCCCACAGCAGGGCTGCAGTCCCACCACCCAGGCTGGCAGCAGGGCTCAGGGGTGCAYGCAGGGTGCTGGGGTGCAGCTGGGGAGGTCCAGAGCCACGTCAGCAAGCTGAAACAGGCAAGTTTAGACCTGGCCTGTTGCTGCAGAGGCTCCTGGAGACTAGGCTGGGCRCTGGAGCCTTCATGTTGTCCTGGGCTCATCTCTGTGAGTCCTGGGCTGGCGTGAGTGAAGCGGCTCAGCCACATGCAGGGCWAGGGGTGCTGGCCTGGGGCTGACAGCTGCTCTGCCTCTGACTTCTCAGTGAAAACTTGAACTGGAACCGCTCAACCTGCCCGGAGCGGCTGCTCAGGGAGGCGAGTGCAGCGCTGCAGGCTGGAGCCCGGCTGCTCCGGGACCGGGGCTGGCTCTGCAGCACCGGCTGCTGGGCTGGAGGGACCCTGGGGCAGCCGCTGTGCCCACAGCTGCGTGTGCTGGGACAGCTCTGGCCCTTCCTCACGTGCTGGGTGCCCACCTGTGTCCTGGCCCCCTGCTTCTCCTCAGCTAGATGTCACTTGTCACACCAGGAGCGCCGTGTCCCTCAGTCTCATCCCCTGGTCCTGGCAGTGCTGGCTCGTACCTGCCAACCTGCTTCCCTCTTGCTCCCGACAGCAGCAACTTCTTAGAGAAGGCTCTGAGATGATGACTTTGAACATGTCCCTCTCGTCCTGCAACCAGAGAGCTCCGTGGCCTTCCTGGCTGCTTTGCTTTACCCGGTGCAAGAGCCCTGGCCTCCTGCCTCGGCCGGGACACGGACCCAGGCTGCTCCATCCCACTCACTGCTCCACTTCGGACCTGGCCTCCCTGCATCGCCCTTCTCCCCTAGGTCACCAAAGACAGTAAGTGATGCTAGTGGCCCCTGTTCTTGCTTAAATTCCAAAGCACTAGGAGCACTTTAAGTTTTTCTTGGAGGGAAGGGAGTGTAGTGCAAAAAAAAATAAAAATAAAAAAATTAAAGGGCTACAGGCTCATTGTTCATATTGCACTCAAGCACATAAATATCAACAATAYGATCTTCCTGGCATTAGGATCACAGGTCGGGGCAGTGAGTCTCGTTGCTGAGTGTACTCATGAGTGACTGGCGAAGTGTTTTGGTTTTATTCATTTGTACGGATGGCCGTTAATTTCAAAACTCTGCTGGCTCCTGGGGGGGGCCGGTCTTGTGTTTTACTGAAGTAATTTATAGCTGAAAAGTACAATGACTTTTTTAATGCATAGTTGCCTTTCATTAAACTTTCTTTTTTCGGTCTGGTTTAACAGTGTTTTGGCTTTGCAGTCGGGCAGCAGCTGGCTGCAACAGGAAGCTGTGGCCAATGAATGTACCTATTTGTTCTTCACTAAACTGTAACCAAGCACTACTCTGTTGAAATAATAATAATAAAAAGAAGGTTCTGTGCTACTTTTGGAGGGCTGTCTGTGCTGCCTGTCGCTCCCACGCAGGCTGCTCGCTGGGTCCTGCACCTCGGCGTGAGCTCCCTTGGTTCCCTTTGCAGGTCACCTTGCACGGGCGGCTGCTGTTCCTCCCCAGGCCCTTCCTCCTGCCCTGGCCCCTCTTCATCCTCTCGGTGTCGCGGAGCTGTGTGGGAGGCGACAGGCGCAGCTCAAGTCGCTGTTCTCTGTATCTCCGGGCCTGGGTTTATCAGCGTGGCCTTGAGCTCGCCGCAAACAGCAGCAGCCCAGCCGAGCAGGCACTGTGGCTGTCGCTGCAGCAGTACATCCCTCCGGGCCGTGGGGTGGGAACCCAGCAGTGTCACTGGCGGGAGCCTGTCCTTTGTCCCTGGTGTGACACCGCTGGCTCCGGGACACAGACCCCAAGGGGTGGCAGGGCCGGGGTTCTGGCCCCTCATGCTGTCCCTGCACGGCCTTGGGGTGAAAGGAGGGCGCCTGGGCTTGTTCTGCTGCCCCAGCTTTTGTCCTTGTGGTGGTGGCAGCAACGAGGAGCCGGGTTTGCCCTTGCTCTTTTAAGCCCTGCCTGCACTGGATGAACGGCTCCCAAACGAGGGCAGACAGGCTGAGGAGGCTGCGGGGGCAGGAAGGGCCGAGGAGCCCACGCTCCAGGTCACTAAGGCACCTGCCGCCCTTTCAGCAGGCAGGGGAGGGGGCTAAGGCTGAGTTCAGGCTCCCCTTGCCCTAGATAAGGCGCTGGAAGCGGGTGGTGCCGGGAGGGATGGTGCCACAGGGCTCACCTTCCGTTGCCTCCAGCGCCGAGTGGCAGTTGCTGCCCCTGCGGCATCAGGCTCGCGGTGCAGAACAGCAGGGGCTGCAGCTGGGGACAACACCAGCGCAGGGCACCCCGACCAAACCGCAGGGCCAGGGCAGACACCACCCTCGTTCCTCTGCTGCTGTCTGACACCACCGGGGCACCCAGCAAGCGCCCGGCTCCTGCACAGCCCTGCAGTGCGGCCCTCGCCATCACAGCGGCTGTTCCCTCTGGCCCGAAGTAGAAAATCACTGTGGACACACTGTAAATGAGGGCTGGAGTCAGAGCAGAGAAGGAAAAAGCAGAGGCCCTACCAGATGGCTGGATTGTGTGTCCCCGAGTTTATTCAGTATCACGTTTTTAGCCCTAGCTCCAGCTTCTGAAGGCAGGCATGTCTCATCCAACAACACAGCAATATTTTAAAGAAGTTACCCCAAATAATCTTCCGCTATATAAAATAAACTTTACGTGCGGTCCCTGCGCTTTGTAAAAAAAAATAGATTTTTTTTTTTGGTACAAAGTATTAGGCATCAGCAGGTTGTAGACAATCAGTTGGCAACGGGAGGTCGAGCAGTGTCTTCACCTTGTTGTCTTTGGGAGTGTGATAAAATTGTGGTGTTTGCCCCTTTTTACAGAACCCAGGACAGGTGCTGAACTGTCCTGARCAGTTCTGAACTGACCCAGCTCAAGAGCAAAGCTTTAAGTCTTTCTCTCACGTGACTTCACTGCATATTTCCTAGGAGGGTCCTGAAGTTTTCCAGTTCCTTAACACTCGTTGAAATCCTGTGTGCGAGGGAAGCAGAGAGGAAAAATATTAGYGCAACACATGCATCACACCTTATTTTAAAAAGATACAAAGAAATGGACTGCTCTGAAATAAAGATTTAATCATCTCTTCGAAGGAGAGAACTTAAAGATCAGGTAAATTATTTAAGGGCTCAGTTGTCTGCAAAAAAACAAGGTTTGCAGACTCTTTTCAGAGCAAACAGCCATAAGCTCCTGTTACTGAGAAACACGGTGGATTAAGACGTTTGAGGGAGCTTAGCAGCGATCAGACCTACCCCTTAACCAGGGACAAGGACCAGCCCACAGCAGTGGCAGCTGTCCAGGCTGCTGGGACTCCCTGTCACCTCGCTGCTTCCCAGCACTGCTCCGAGTCCCCTGCCTCTTCCTGCTGAGTGTGTTTTGCCCCGGGAGCATCAACGTCTCTGAAGACGCCAGCTCAGATTCCCAGCACAACCTGCTCTTCTTTAAAGGACCTCTAGGCCTGCCCTTCCCAGGCGGGTTAGCTTATTTTAAGAAGRGGCCTGCAAGCTCTGCAGGCTGTTTCCCAAGGCTGTGTCAACACGGCCTAGGTGAGGGTAGACCAAGGGAGCTGCACTGCTCTCTGAAGGAGGGCTGGGCTCAGGAGGGGAAAAACAAACCAAAAAATAAACCCATCTTAGCTAAGCGTATTTTAGGTATTKCTAAGTTTGCTGCACAGCAAGGTGGGAGCTCACACCGCAGGAGAGAATTCAGGAGGTTTGCAAGGAGACAAAAGCAGCACCACTGACCTTCACTATGGGTGGCAACGCCACTTGAAGAGTCATTCACAAGAAACTYCGTATCCGCCACCATTAAGTGGAAAAGCACAACCAGAGCACCTTGCAGTCCTCAGCGAGKGCCTCAAGGCCTCCTTTCCCTCCCTTTCTGCCAAGATTCTCCATCCAGCTTTCCATAAGCTCAAAGGGACAGTTAAACTGAGCAAGGAATGGGTTAAACCTGCAACCTTTGCCTGAGGACTGTGCTCCCAGGACACAGAAGCACTTGCTTGAGGTCCTCATAAAAATAAGAATGATGAAGAAGTTGCTTTGAGTATTCCAGCTATTGCACCCTAAAACGACCTGACATCTGAGAGCTTTTCTATGACAGGGTATGATCAGAGCAGGAGTCAACAGCAACCTTGCTAGTCAAAACTGAGCTGTTCATGCTTAAAGGGGATGCAAGACAATAGCAGATACAAAGCTGAAGAAAAGTCTGAAACTAACCTTCCAAAAGCGTTAAATAAAGCGACAATCTCTTGTCTCGTCAGCTGGAATCCATAGGAAGGGCCACTTTCAGGTATCTTCTCTATCAGGTTTTCAGAAAACAGGATCTTCAATGCTGTTCCCAAGCCCTGGGTCTGTGTTATGACAAACAGGCCATTTAATAAAGGGGAGACATCCAGAGTCTGACTCACAAGTCTAATTACACTTCCCTTCATCTTCTTTGCAACTATTCCTGTTGATACCATCTTAACAGAACAAGATTTGGATTTCACTTAACCCACAGCTCGGAGCAGCAGCAGGACAGAGCTGTGACACTTTATTTAGTTAGCATTAATTCAGGCAGCAGACCCACCSAAGGGAGGATTCCTGCCTTGTGGACCGCACGCAAGGTCAGCGTGGATCTCGCCACACCTGCACTTGCCCAGGACCCTCTTTTCCTCATGCTGCAGCCTCCTACGCTCCCAGGGAGCAGCTGCAGGCACCCAGCCCCGTCCTCAGCTGGGCTGCTCCAGTGGGACCAGCAAGCTGCAATGAGCACCCTGCCTCCTGCTGACTGGAGCTCAGCAAGACCCAAAGCTGCTCTCATCTCTGTTTAGGAGCTGATGGGTATCTAGMTGCTGCATCTGCACACCAGAGTCCCACCACACGAGAGGTTTCCAGCACGCACTGAACTGCTGACAAAACTTACCTGCAGCTTCCCCCAGAGGCGACATTTGAAGCAGCCAACACAGTCCATTATCCTAGAAATATTCTTAAAGTGTAGCCTAAATTCCTCCTAGGGGAAAAACACATTTAAAGTTGATCACGGTTGAACACTAATTAGGACTTCTTCCGTGCATCCATCTAAACAAATCCCATAATGCATTAATGCTAGACCTGAGGCTGAATTCAGTCGGCCTGAGCTAGTGTAATGCTTCCTGAAGCGGGGTCCTCAGCAGCAATTCGCCTCTCTCCTTGGGGTGYACCCCAACATCCGCAGCCTCTCACCAATCCCCAAAGCATTCGGGGAGCAAAATGAACTGGAAACTCCCGACCTGGGACCTCGAGCTTATYGAGCGCCCTGTCAGATCTAATATCAGCCCAGGCACGAGCTTGAATGTTCTTTCAGCAGCAAGAGCCCCAAARGGAAGGGGAACAATTACCTTGAGTTTAGCAGCTTCTTTTTTATTCCCCGCAAAAAATGATTTTTCATCAAAATGCAGAGGGAAAGACCTGAAATGCAATGGAGAAAACAAAAAAGTTTTAAAAACTTTTATCTTTGTATCACTTAAGTCCAGAGCCACAGWAGTATCTCGTTAGGCATGCAGATGAAATCAATAGGTATTAGATATCTAACCACATTTTTTTTTCTTTCTTTCCTTCTTTTTTAAGTGTAAGCTGTTTGTTAAATCTCTTAGGAGCTTTCCATTTTAGCTTCCATCTCACCTTGGAGAGATTTTCAGCTATTGTTCTACGGTTTCTAAGCAATTGTAATCTGTTTTCTAACAGACGTAAGCACTGAAGGCAGGGGAAAATAACGGGATAAAGTCAAACAGACTCCTTTAGGACACGGCCATTTACAGCTGGTTTCCTATCCTGCATTCTCTTACTCCAAACRCTGTCTGATAGCCCAAATCTCTGTTACCAAAATGTTTAGGATTTATTCCAGACAAAAATATGAAGCCAGGACCACCGTTCCATGGGCAAGTCAAAAATCATTTTCAAGGCTGACAGGTAGGTGGTTATTAAATGTAATTTCACTAAATCAAAAGGCAGTCTAAGCCATTAAACTGTGGGCTTAATTACCCTGTTTTGCAATTTGAATTCAGATACCAACGTACTCTCAACAGCACTACCCTACTGCACATACCATGTTATCCCCCTGCAAGAAAGAACCCAGAACCTGCCTTTCTAGGTGCTTTAAGTGAAAGGTGAAGCGAGCACAGAGACAGCAAGGTTGAAAGAGCCATTCTCCCCAATACTGGACATATTTACTTGGCCAGATGGAGGATTTCCAGCAACAGGGTTTTCATCTCTGCATCATGAACTTTATTTCCTGTGTAGAGCTGGAAACCTGGGCGCTCRAAGAAGGGCAACGCTTTGGACAGGGCCCGCAGCTCTATCAGGTAGAGGAAATAGAGGTTCTTGAGTCTCCTGGGACCTTCCCCCCTGGTGAGGACTTCATCGAATCTCTGCTGGAACTCCGTAACATTGGGGCCCCATTTCTTCTCTGACCACGTATCTGAGAGGGCAAAACCCAGAAAGAAGGTAAATGGTTAGAGTTCTAGCTGATCTCATCCCATTGTCCCAAACTATGTGACAAAATGCAAGTCTGTGTCCCAAGGAAGCCTGTGACTCACAACAGTCACAGTGCTCTCATTCTCATCCACATTACTCAAGGGTCAAGACGGGCATGTTTTTTAACAAAACCCAACAGACACAAAAATCTTACAGATTTAAGTTAGTTTAAAACACTCATGTTTACARGCAAAAGCTAAAAACAGATATTGCCTATTTTAACAATTAAGTCAGTTCAAGGATTTCCATGAGCTGAATGGACTGTTCCYGAGAGCAGTTTTAGGAACCTCCGCAAGTTGAAAGGCCAGCACGGATGCACTGAACATGCTGTGAAGGTGCCAGGACCCTTTGATTTCTTCATTCCTGCCCTCAAAAACAGCCTCTGATGAGCTGCTGTGACTCCTTATCCCCACTTTGAGGAGCTAAGCTTTCTGTCAGGGCTTCCTGACAGGAACCTCTGCACGGAKGCGAGGTGAACAGAGGAGGACACCTTCACAGAGCAGAGACCCTTTTTTATAGCCTTTCACCAACAGAAACTATCTGGCTCTACGTAAGGAAAAATAAAGCTCATTGCTTGTCTATCTGTAGCCAAGCGTATTTCATAATCTTTGCAGTTCCAATTCATCCCTTATCTTTGATATTTCTCTTGTTATCTATCTCCTACGGGTCTAACACAGTGAAACATACATCAAGCTGAGGCCTTTGGGTCCGACTAGACTTAAATCTAACTACTTAGTTCAATCTAAACTACTTATAAATTTAAGATCGCTGTAGGAATTTGGATATCTCCTGTTCTTGATTTTTGAAACTTTAACAGCATAAAGCTGCTCGGCTTTGTCCACTGGTACCACTTAGAACTATAACAATCCTTCAGATAGCTAACTGTGGACAAAGGTATGCAAAGGAAACAAGATGCTATATGGAAACTACTCAAGGATATTGGAAAACTCCAGCCAAGCAACTCATAATTTAGGGAAGATTATTGCTAAGGTGCCAGAGATGGGCTAGAAAGAGGCAGCCTTAATAGGCAGGTGGAAACCCAATCCAAAGTAAGTTTGGAGGAAGACTAAAAGGAATACAAGCTGGAGGCCCAGGTAAGGAGCACAGCTCAAGCATCTACAGATCTTAAGCCACGTGGTAGCTGCATTCCCAACTTCCTTATACAACCAGTGGCTACCTGTGTGCCCAGGGAAGGAGCAGAAGAGCACAGAAACAGGCCCAAACTTYGCTGCAATGGGCTGAGCCACAGAAGTCAACTGTCTAGTGTCAATATACAGCTGAAACCAGAGAGTCAACTCRGAAAGTGGCCCTTACCTTGCAAAAGATACCTGGCACTCAAATGAATGTTGATGCTTGCATGGAGACCAGAAATAAGTCTGTAGAAAGCTCGTTTCTCTACGCAGACATCTGAAAAAGAAGCAGACGTTTCAAGATGTTGAAGGCATACAGTGATTTTTCTTTTCCTGCCTGWCAGACAGAAATATAATCTCATTTGAGTGTGACAAATAATTCCCACCCACACCYGGGCTGTTTTGCTTTCATCATGAGAGAAGCCACCAAGTTTGGAAAAAGCCTTACCTTTCAGCCAGTTGTAAAAAGTGCGTCCTGGAACAAAAGGAAAATGAGCATATGAGGAAAACAGCTCGTGAGAGTAGGAGGACTTTATCGTGACATAGTTTAGGCTACTTCTCTGGCCACCCTTTCAAAGGAGGGCCATTAGGCACTCAATTTCTCCCAGATACCAGAGGCTGTTGGCACTGCAGTTCTCTGGAAAGCTCCACATTTAAGGTCCTTGAAAGATGCTTTTCTGCCACACCAGAATGGATCACACAGTGCTAAGTCCTGTTCCAGAAGACTTGGGACAGTTGACAATGTGATTTTCAAATGGCACTTGGGCTCCAAAAGCCTGCAGATGCTTTTTAAAACATCCACCCAAGGACGGGCTGGCCTCAGCAACAGGGGGCTCGGAGGGATTTCCACAGGGACCTCAAGGTAGCTGAGTTTCGAGACTACTTCTGATTTTGCCTGCACAACGATTTTGCCACCTGGGTGCATGACACTAATGCTACAGGTCATGACAGACCATGATAAAGACTATGCATTTGTTACTGTTATTGGGAAAAAGAAAAACAAGCAAAGGGGTAGAGTGCTACTCACCTCCATCATCTCCTGATGAGAAGAGCACGGAGAGATTGGGAGAGGGAGAAAAGAGGAGATAAAAATTACACATGACCAAAAATAAACTGAAGCGCAAGCATCAAGATTGCTCTGTTATTCCGCTCTGACAAGAGAACAAGCATCTCCAGGGAAGTTTAGAAATACTGTAAACACCTAAAACAGCATCTCAAACTGTGGGCAGTGAAGGTACTGGTTGAGCAATGGTTCTCAATAACCTGCCTAGCACAGGATGGATCAATATTTGCAAAGGAAGATTTGAAGCTGTAGAGCACAGAACGTAACTGTCTACAGCTCTCCTATGGATATCGTGTATATCTCCAGCTGGCTACTCCATCCTTACTTCCTGCAGCACATACAGTCACTAGCAGCAACTCTGACAGGTATCAGGTCACACCACCTATTTTTATGTCCTCCTGCTCCCTTCATTTGCAAAGCAGCAATCCTTCCCTCTCCTCTCAAGGSACCTATGCTATTTCTTTCATATTTTGTACCACACAATGGGAAGCATCAAGASAAGGAAGCAGTGATGCTGAAATTGCTATTGCGTATTCCCTTCACCAGAGCTGTTCCTGCAGCACTGCTCCTTTGTGCAAGGCTTGGTCAAAGAATGGGCAAAACTCCATTCATACGAAAATGGGAAAAGTAGGAAAACGTAAGGAACATAGGGGAAAAAAATATYAAGGATAATCCAGCAGGCACTGCTGGATCGGTCTTCAGATAKTTGTTTTTGAGCAAGCTTCTCTTGGGCATAAAGAGCAGGGCATGCCAGACCACAGGGCTCAGGACAAACAGAAAAGGAGCAAGGCAGCAGGCAGGAAGGGGCTTTAGGAGATGTGGGGGCTCATTACAGTTTGGCCAAGAGCTCTTTACGCTTTCRAATCTTTTCTCTAATTTCATTTACTCTGTTCTTAGCTGCTGCTAGCACAGAGTTTGTCTTAACTAGGTGGTTTCCACAGGATCCGGACAAGGTTTTATTTCAGACCTTCATGGATGCTTTTGGCCTTGCTGAGCACAGAAACCACATATCCAGGGAGAACTCAAGGCTTAGTCCTGCTCCCAGGCCCACCARAGTTCCCATTTCCCCTACAAGGAGCAAATCAGGTTCCCTTTTTACATGATGAATGCTAGAAAGACATGCTTCCAGGTACCCTTTAGACCACCTATAAAATTCTAGACTCGATCAAGAACTAAGACATATTTCTCAGGAATCAGGAGAAGCAGCTCAAACAGCTGTGGAGCTAAAATCAGCTCCACAGCCCCACACRACCAGGAGATTTAGCAAGATGAATAAATGACTCACCTCTACCAGGGGCCAAAGGTCTTTTTACAGTTTGAGGCCTAAGAGAGAAAAATGATTTAAGTAACTAATATAAGAYTCTGCTGTGCAGAAAACTACTTCCCAGCAATCACATACTCTAAGGAGATCTAAGAAAAACTCCTGCCCTTTAACTTCGCTCAGTCAGGAAAGGGGAGAGAGAAATGTAGGTCTCTTAAAAGAAAAAGTTATGGAATTGTCTCTGTGATGAGGAAAACTGATGTCCAAACAAGTGCTAGCAGACATTATACCACAGRCTTGATGCTGGAGATGCACTGCTGTGAATGGGGAGAATCAGACTACAGTTCCACATCTCTTGTCCACCAGTGCTGTGCAGCAATGCCAGGAGAAGCCCAAAGCCCACACTGAGCACCCAGTGCAGCAAGGAGCACAACACAGGGACTGATGGAGGAATTAAAACGTGTGCAGTCCCTCTGCAAAGTCAGCACCTGAGGGCGGGTGGAGCCTGTCTCCCAAAGCACCTACTTGAAGCAATTTTCTTCGTAGATACTATTCCAGATTTTCCAGGCATCTGGTCCTTTGTAGCCAGTGTAGCGCTCAGGATTCAGCAGCAAGTCCACRTACTCTGCATCAGGAGAGTGGATGTCTGCAAAGGAGAGTGCTGCGTCAGTGACAAAAGATCCCGAGGGAAAATGACACCTTCCAGTCACCCCTTCACACAAGGAACAGTCTTGTAAGGAGATCAGCTTGTCCCTCTCCAAAAAGACACATACATGGGGTGCAGTATTTCTGCACACCAACCCATTACAGCAGGGACCCTGACCAGCAACAAAGCTTTGTCAGGAACATTTACCTCCTGCTACTTTCAAAGCATGGAAAGAGAGAGCAACAAAGCCATAAATGCTGCAGGCTGGCTAGAGTTACACACGGGGCTGGAAATTCCGGAATTTAAGGAGTTTAAATCACATTACAAAATTTGTCACATCACATAGGTCCCCTACCATCAGCTTCGCAGAAACTGTCTGAAGAGTCATCGTGCCGCGTCCACCGAACCACAGCCGCCTGGGTCTCCTCACTGCAGAGAGCAAAGGAAAAGACTATTGGAAAGGACATTGGTATTAGGTTTCCTTCAAGGCAAACAACTGTGGAAAAAGGAGTCGAACCTCAAAGACCCGTCAACAGCTCCAAGTCTCTCGGCTTCTTCACATTCTTCAGCAAGGTTATTGGCTTCTTCTGAATACTGTGTGGAAAAACAAGTGGGTGAGGAGGGAAGATTATAAAGCAGCTTTATCACTGTTAGAATTCTGCCTTTAACACACTAAATAGTCTAGGTCTCAGAAACATTTCCATGATTCATTTCATCCTGTACTTCCACAAGATCTCTGCAGATATTTAGAAGCTCACGCAGCTGTGGCAATTGTGACAGGGACTTGCAACAGTCTCCAACAGCTTTTTTTTAACAGCTGGAATGACACAGAACTAGTCCTATAACAAGGGTTATTTTGTGCATGCAGACATACCTTGTAACTGCCAGATCTGATTCCATCAGGGACTTCATTCTGAAAGACAGAATTGAGTATACGTGACTTGTGAGGCTGCTGAGGCTTTTTAGCCTAAATTCTTAAAATATGAGATGTTCCTAAAATTTGGGAAGTATTCAAACCACTCGGCTGCAACTTTGATTTCTGGCTCCTCCACAAGCTGCTGTTAAGCAACATTCCCAGTGTTTTATTTTGATTTTTCGCAAGACTCCTCTTCCAAACAGATCAGCAGCCTTTCCTGGGTGCTGCATCAGGTTATGTTTTGCTTACTCCAGCATCAGGCTAGGGAAGCCAACATAAACTTTGGAGGAGTTGGAGATTCCTCCCATCAGTGATGTCTGGCATCCAGCCTCCAGGTGATGCAGGTTTTCCTGGGACAAGCCCAGATGCCTCTTCTCAGATATTGCAGCTCGTAGACTGGATACAAGTCATCTGAAAGTTTCTCTTCCACCGCTTCATGCCCTGTTTCAGGCTTCCCAGCTCCAGACAAGCAGACTGGAAGTTCTCTTCAACTTCCACACCTTCCATCAACAGGAAGGTTCTATGAAAAGGTTCTACACTGTAGGAATGCAGGGAGGTAAAATTTACCCACAAAGTGGTATTTGCAATTGGAGGGGAGGAACCCACAAGGAACAAGCATTATTTTTATTGCTTTCAGAAAGAAATGGACTCCAGTGAAAATAATTAAAACCAGAGTCAATAATTGGACTCCTTTTAAAACTCCAGCAACAATGCACATTTAAATTCAGAGTATCTTCTACCTAAAACATTTTCTAATATTAATGTAACTATAACGGACACATATGACATTATCAAAAAAACAAAAAACACAGAATCACAAATAAATCCTTCTAACGAGAAAAAGCACTTAAGCAAAACTTGATGTTATTTTAATAAATCCGAAACTTAAAAACTAAACATCTTATTCAGTCCATGGTTGGTTATCTTCAGGAGACTTAGCAAACAAAAGAATCATTTGAGGAGTAATTTGGTGGGGTGGGGGAAGGAATATAAATGGCTCTAACATAATAGAATTTATATAACAAATGATGGRTTTTTATCCAGCTGTGTCAGCTTGTTTCAAGATGTTGTATCACCTTAGATTTTCTATTTTAAACCAAGCAAAAAGCTACCTTATGCCAGCTTATCAAAGGGTTATCAAGCTGCGGGGGATAAACATCTGCTTCCAAGGCATCATCCTTTAAATTATGCATGGAAATAAACTACAGTGACATGGAAAATATGTGGCAAGCAGGGCTTGAGAGTGCAAGATAGTCGGCTGCTGGTAACCGAGCCACAAGACCAGAATGCTGGGTGGCATTCTTGCTAGATCTCTCAATGCAGCAACCAAGTTCTAATTCACTCACTTTCTCTCCCCCTTTTTTCAGCCAGACTCCTCCAGCCAAGATGTTTTCTTTCAGTTCAGTGCAGGCAAAATATCTAGTATTTTGTCCAGGATGCAAACACAAGAGTGTCTGCTTTTGTACTAGAGAACAGAAGGGCCTGAAAGAGCCATTTTATGTTATAGAGACTGCTGGAAAATATGCAAGGGCTACTGTGCATTAATTAGCCAAAAAAAAAAAAAGCAAATCTCAGTGTGGCCCACAGGCTGACAGAGTGAGTATCCAGGCAATTCACACAAGAGGTACTTCTTGTAAGAACAGTGGATTCGCCTGAAAAATCATTTCATTGATGTCCAAAATAAAAGAGGGACCAGAACAAATTTCTGGCATTCACGGTCAGCTACTCAAAGCTTAGACTTTCTTTAAACCTTAAGAATTTAGTATTTCAGCTGTTCTCAAGGATTCCAGTACTACCTACTACTGTTACTAAGAAAGCTCTACCAGAGTCACACTTTTACTAAAGCTACAGAACCCAGGGAATTAATTCATCTGCCTGTTTTTCCCCTATCTTGGTCCACAAAAGCTGCATATAGGAAAGAGGAGAGCTGATAGATTTTATACTTACAGATGGACAAGGTTTTACAGCACAGTCTCTTATTCCACAGTGACTGTTGTCATTCCAAAAAGGACAGGGTTTCTTTAGGTTTACCTATAAAAACCATATTATACCATTATGCATTTCTCCACATCACCAAACCCACTGCCATTCACAGTCTGCAGCACCTATCTTCAGCATTTTGGTATAACACTYAGCAAAACACAGACAAAACCTAACAAAGATCCTCAGAGAGAACTGAGGAAAACTGTGGAAGGGAAAGAGCAAGAGGAAAGTGCTGTTTGAACAAAGCTGATTTCAGCCACTCGCATTCATTCACTTACACCAGAGATGGGCCCTGTGGTCTGGCCAGGACTATTTTTGGTGACGCAGAAAACAAGGCACATTGGCTCAAGTCCTCACCCTATCTTGAGGCTCTTCTTGTTGGGCAATGACGAACTTCTCTGGCCAGTCATGTGGTACTAGACTTGTTTTTTTACCCTTTAGAAGACAACAGTTACCGTGTGGCATTCTTTGCCCTCAGAATATCGCTCGCTTTGTCCTCTGTGCAGCTTGGGGCCCTTTGMTACCCATTGTCTCAGTTTTCACGTTCTGAGCATCTTATGATTACAGCCTGCCTCCCATCTGGTATCTGATGGGCTTGCTGCTATCCTGCTATGGCCACAGCATAGCTTTCTGATGACAAATCACCTTCTTTTTCTGGATTTGGTGGGCAAGCGTTCTGGGCAGCATGGGAACAACAAATCCTTTGGCACTTACCAATTTCATTGCTGTCCCTCATATCCTTTATTTTCACTCGTTCTTTAAATCATTGCTCTGATTCTTCTGACACTTTCACACAGACATTTCCATTCATATGACACTCAGATCAATCTTAATAATTCTTTACAGATCTCAGCACAGGAAGGGGAAAGGATATTAGTTTCTTTAACAAGTTTTATCTATGGTAAGACTTAGCCTGGTGGTCTAGGTCCATGGAACAGCCCTTGGCTGGGTCGCTGTACAGGGTGAATCTTACTGTGAGGTAGCACTCAGATTATATACAAGAAAAAAAAAAGGCAAAACAAACACAGTCCCTTTACTCACAACATCCTGAGCTGCCTACAGTTTGAGAAGTAATGACTGAAGGTGCTGGGGTTTAAGAGAGCTCATCTGAGCTCAGCCCAACTCTTTGCAAGGAATATTGAATGTACCTTGGTCTTGCTTTTCTGCCAATGGGTAAATTGGTAGCTAGTGCAGTTCTAGAATGACTGGCACTCAACAGGTTTGCTTTGCAGGTTTGAGAGGCAGCAGGGAGGGGTAGCTCTACCCTGGTGATTTTGTATGGATTGGTGCTACTCTGTAGTGCAGTGAAGCAGGGAGCTTTTAAAACTGTTCTTAAGGAAGTGCAAACACTTGTCTTGTCTGCAGACACAATCAGGCAAGAGTCCCCAGGAGCACCTGCATCCAGCAAGCACAATCCTGCTCCATAGCCCCACCACACRCAACCAAACCCAGGCAGAGGCACATGCCACAACCTCACTGAACAGACAGCAGTCTGACAGTAGTAGCACTTAACCTGTCTGCTTGTTCTTATGTCTTAAATTTGACGGGAAAAGTTTAGCTTATTTATCAGACATTTTCATCACACAATATTGACCCTTGCCATCAACATTTCTGAGTCCTCACTCAGCATAAAAAAGAAAAAAAAACCCATTTAATTGGCCTACTGCTTGAACTATTAAGAGGAAAAAATACTCTTTAAAATGATGAAGTCTATTTTATAAGCAAATGGCATTGCATTTAGACTCTCTTGATAACAGAAGCCTGACACTGACCATACTCCTAAGAACAGGATTAAAAATGGGGTATTTGATTTTAAAAAGATCGGCACGAACTTTTAGAGATATTTAAAAAGTGACACACAAACATAATTCCCATATGAAAGAAATACCTTGTAGTATCTAAAATAGTCACTTTCCAGAAGTTCATTCAGTCTAGGGAAAAGCTTGTAGTTGTTGAAGGCATCAATGGTTTCCACATCACAGGTGCAATCATCTAAATAACCGGTGACCTGTTGGATAAGATAAACCAAAGTTAACATGAACAAGTTAGCTGGTGCCTGTTAACATCATGAACAATAAAGCATTTCAATTCAGACTCTTCTTTCCTTTTACTAGAGGGACAATCCATTCAATCTAATAGAAATTAAGCAACATTAAACCCAAACATGCTGGATTGGCAGAGAGTTTATTTGGATACACATAGATAGGATCGGTCCTGAACTCACTGTCTTACAGACTGGGGAGAAGCAGTTTTATTCTGGAATATTTTTCCTCTAACAGACACTGATATTTTAGAATGCACTTATTCCTGAGTAGCAGACATCTCACAGACACTTCCACCATTTTGGGGAGAGCTGCTTACACAGAGATATTACACAGATTCAAAAACAAGTTTACCAAAAATCCCCCAGGCCTTGGCCACGTCCAAACATCTGATACAATTACACGAACCACAGATGTTTGTACCAAGACTGAGCCCAGCAAGATACTAAATATTGTCTGTTACAAGGGAAACGAGCCATGTCTCTGCTCACGCTCTCATCTGGCACCGGCCTCTTCGGCACGTCCCTCCTGGCAGCACAACACATAGGTGAGAGCTAGTGCTTGCTAAAGGGACCAATAAAGCACTAAGGGCGCCAACAAAGATTACAGAGCTCAATGAAACYGCTTGTTTTCAACCAGCTGCACTGCAGCCATTTGCCTGATTTAATCGGAACCGCAGCAACTGCAATAGTTTCTCCCTGGCCCCGGAGAGCTGCCTGGCAAGAAAACATTTGTTCTAAAGGCGATTTTGAAAGCCAGGATTTCTTGCATCACTCCGAACAGCTCGGCAAGCTGCGCGCGTGCCCTGGAGAGAGAGGAGGGAAAAAAAGAAAAAAGAAAAGAGGAAAAAAGAAAAAGCAAACTGGGCTCTGGCTATCCCACACGTAGGTTACTGTCCGGAAGAGGAAGTTGCCCAAYACAGAAATAGTTTTGTTTCCCTCCCGCCCTCAAGCTCTTGGGGAAATCACCCCAGCCAGAAAGCGAGGATATTACTCATTCACACTCACAACTTGCCAGGATTTTCCTGGATGTTGACAAGCCAATGCAACATGGGGCACGTTGTCCTCCTCCATAATCAGGTAAATTGAGGGGTTAAGACCAAGGTGGTTGTTCTTAATTAGCACTGCTGATTTAAAAAGCAAAGAATAAGCCGTTCATGGCAGTTTAAGGTATGAAACCTTCTTGCCACTTCTGTCCCAGAAAGGCTACAAAATCCTGGGAGGAGACAGCACAGGAACAGCTTGTACCACGCTATGGCTAATCCTTGTCATCCTTCCGTGCTCAAGAAAGCAAGCAGGAACAGAGGCAAGCAGAAGAAGTCTGAAAACATCAGCCTGGGCAGCTCCAGGAACGTGTAACAAAACACACTGCCAACTGGGGGCACAAAATGCCAAAGCGGGCAGAAACAGAAAAGCAGATTGGAGAACACACAGAATCTGAAAGGGTGCTGGGCTGTTTTTAAGCAATCTTTTTTYTTACGTCTAAAGTGCTCAACCTGTTTAAGGGTTTTCTACAGGTCAGAGCCAAGAAAGGGAATAAAATCCTGCAAGCAGGATTGCAGGATTTCCCCTACTCCAACTGTAAGGGGAAAATAAAAATTATGAAAGAGAGTAAAGAGTCAGGTGTGTGAAACATGAATCACCTGGCTGGATGCGTTTCCAGAGAGCCCCCAGATATCTCACAAGGAGCTATGTGTCACCTTAAACACAAATGGGCTAACAGCAACCAAGGTGATGAAAGCAGGAAGGCAGGAATGAAGGCAGGAATGAAGCAGCTGCCCTCTCAGCACCCAGTCACATGAGGGGGACACAAAGATGGCCTGGATAAAACACCCATCACCTTAAAGAAATATTGGGCTTTTCTTCCACCCTAGGCAGAACAGGAAGGAATCAGTCTCTAAGGCTGGACTGCTCCACATTGCTTTGTAAACTCATCTTGCTCGAAAGGGCTCTAGGCACTAGTCTGTGCTCAGCCTCCCTGACCTAAGAGGAAATGTAGCACTGTAGGCCAGATTGCCCTCCTCCATTCAAAAGAGAACAAAAATTTTTGTTAAACCCCTTGGATTTGGATGCTCTCTTCTATTTCTTGTGCTCGCTTCCAAGCCCACCACCTCATCCTCCTGCATGTACTGTACTTGCTGTGTTCTGCAAGGTAAGGAAACCAAAGATTAACAGCATGGCAATTAAGCTTTCCACTAGCCTGAATCAGCCCTTTAAAGAGAGAAGCAGCTTGCTAATCCACTTACCCAATCCAAAGCCGGTTCAAAATTAAAAAAAAAAAAAAAAAAAAAAAAAAAGAAGAAATTCCTGGAGACTCAGCATCCTTTGAGGAAGGCAGCTTATGGATTGGGCCATGTCTCAGTTGGCCTAAAAGGGGCCTACAATAAGATCTGCAGATAATCTCAGCTGTTCTTTATCTCCGTGTTAGACAAACATGTCACTCGAAGGGAATCGCACTGGAAGAGAGAACGTCTCAGCACCCAACAAGCCCTGCACTGAAACAGAGGGCAAGTACCATTTGTGCCAGGCCTTTTGGGACCAGGCAACCGATTTAAGCCTGAATCAATCTGTCATTGTGGCACTCCAAAAATAATTAATGCTTAAGGGCTACAAATGCCCCTATATTATTCTGAAGTAGATGGGAGTCACCCTTGGAGAACTCCAAACATCCCCTGTTTGGTTCAGAAGGGCACCCGTGGGGAGAAAGGCCATCATGCTCCTGAGAAGAGGCACTGGGGAAGAGCTACGCTGGGCTCAGGTCAGGGCAAACACCTCCTTCCTCAGCGATGCTCAATCCTGTGTAGAAGTGGGACAGTTCTCTAGGCCACACGTGGCCAACAAGGTTTTACCGTCTCCTTCCCTGTCTGCTCGCTAAGCTACCCAGCTGGTGAGAGTCTAAAGRGAAGCACAGTCAGTCCTGGTAACATTTGGAGGCCTGTGCATACCCTATGTACTAAAATCACCTCTAAGAGGAGAACAAAAACCAGGGTAAAGAGACCATTCTCCTTAGAAATGGGGACCAAAGCCCCTTGAAACCACAAGCAAAAAATACCGATCCACTTTAAGACACCGGGAAGGAGGCAACATYAGACCATGTGGCAGAAGCCATTCATGAGCCCAACCTTCCTGCCCAAATATGCTACCCAGCACAYGCTTCCTTCACCCCATGCAGCCTCAGTTCACTCGTCTTGTGCTGAATCTCCTGCCCTCAGAGCAGCTGAGCCTCAGCATATATCAAACAGATGCCCAGCAAGAGATGATGCTTKAGAGAAAAAAGAAAAATTGTCCCTGTCCCACAATATTTATCTCCATCTTCTGTCTGCAATACCCAAAAGAGCTGTTTAAGATGAAACATGGCTCAGTGGTRTCCCAAGGCCACACCAGCTTCTTGGTGGCACTGTGAACCACGGAGCTGGGTGGCATCAGTGGATGCCACCCCACCCAGGAGGGGTGTGAGACCTGGCATGAGGCAAACGGGCAGGGCTGGGTTTGCCCAGTGGGAAGAGATGCAAAGGCGCCGAGACAGACGCACACAAGTGGCTCCGAGTGCTGAGTAAGCAGCGAGGAGGGCGTTTGGCTGCCCTCCACAATAACACCTCTTAACCCCTTTGCACACATGCACAACAAGGAGGACAACTGAAGGGTGGAAACACCACCACACACGGACCCTACCTAACCTGGGAGTCTCCCTTTCCCTCCACACCACTCTCCTGTCAGGCCGTGCTCCCCTGCGTTGTTGCTCTTCTCAGCTCTTTCTGCTCCCCTTCCTGCCACGCAAACACTCCCTGGCCAGTGGATTGGGGGATTTCTTCTCTTGCAGCGGACTCCTTTCTTCACTGATACATCACCACCTACCACAGAGTTGGCCTGAAAAGAAGGTTATCTCTTTTCTGCAGCTCCTATGTGCRGCAGGAAGGGGACACAGGCAGAGTGGGTACCACAGGGTGGGGAGAGGAGGTTCAGCCTGTACCTGCTTCCCAGGTAGCTGCCTCTCCCCGGAGAAGCCAACCAGTCCCAGACCAACAGCAAGCAAGGGCCTTTCCCTGCCACCTGGCACCACTCCTGAAACCATGTCTGCTTCCTCGCAGTCACCGTGCATGAGCGATTTGTGGCTCTTCCTGCTTGTGGCACCCACTGCACCAGGTCTTCCCGTGTCCAGAGGAACAAGTTACTGGTATGAATAAGGCCAGTCATGTCCGGCACCTGCACAGGAGGTAGTTAGTACCTGCTGGCCCATGTGCTCCCACTACCCCAATGTTTTGCCCAGAGGACTGAGGGTTTTTGGGGCTCGCATGGAGAGCCTCAGGCTGAGGTTAATCCATAGAGGGTGAAACRCTGTCAGGCAGCATCTGCTGACTGCCTGGGCAAGGGGAGCTGCCTGGGGAAGGGGGAGCTGCAGCCGCTCGGCACTTGGGAACTGCCTCCAGAGCCAGGGCAGCAGCGAACGGTGCTAGACGTGAATTCCTGCCTCGAAGGCTCTTCGTGGATAAGCACCAATTTAGCAGGAACGCAAGAGTGGCTTAAAAGCCTGGTCAGAGAAGCACAAGGTAACTCTCAGTGGCCAGACTCATCTTTAATGACAGAGCACTGGCCACAGAAAAAACCTCTGAGGAAAAACAACCTTTTGCCCGATCGGAAACCTAGTTTCTCAGCCCATGATTTAAATCCCAGACTGCCAGACACCTGCAACACAACCTTAATGCAGCTTTGCGAGTCTGTAAACAACAAATGAGCAATAATTACTAGGAATCCCTACAAAAGATGGACTCACCGTTGACTAAGGTATTAAGGCATTAGCAAACAGAAATATCTGGGTGGTGGACAAGCTGCTTGGAAAGTTCAGGGAAGTCCGATACCAAAATGATATTCAGTGCTAAGGAGAGACTGCAAAGAAGCGGCATGTGAAACTGAAGCATTTTTAGCAAAACATGGTCACTTCATGAAAGTTTCAGGACTGGATAGCAACAGTATCCAAGTAAAGGAAGGGCTAATGTAACAGCCCAAGCAAAGCAGGTGAAATGTTGCTTTTAGTAGYAGAAACCCCCATGACAGACACATTTGAGAATGACAGCCTGGTTAACACAGTGCCTGAAATACTGCTGAAGTGAGGACTCTCAAACGCAGCCCCTTGCCAACTGCCTCAACAGCAGCTAAAGAACAAGCACAAGCTCTTATTTTACCTATGTCAAGATAACAATAAAACAATAAAACTTAACACTTTAGGCTTAGCCTATGTTTGACTTGGTGGTAAATTAAAAACCATCAAGGCAATGCTGCACAAGGTGGCCAGCAGGTTATTTTTGTATTTTTCAAAAAAGACAGGGTGGTCCTCAGGTGCACTTTGAAAAGGTTAAGGGGCTATCAAGCCTGACATATGCTGCCCTACATAACATGACCACATAAAGGCAATAAAGTCTGGAAAAAAAAAACTCTTTAACCTGAACACTTACACTAAAAACGAGGCTAAAGCATATGCTGTTTTACAAACAAGTGTGTTGTAACAGACCAAAAATATGCAAACAACACCAGCACTTCCTGCCCTAGGGGGAAAAGCTGCAAAGCCATCCATATGATAAACACTGTTTCATTTAGTGTTTAGGGCTTCTTATCTTTCACTGCATTTCTGCCTTGAGCTGTGCCAGCCAGGACATTATCTTCACCACTAACAGGAAACACACAAGAAAGAAAATCTTATAAAGGACTGAAATATGCTTTTTGATTCTTCATCATCACATCAAATAGCCCTTTCAGAGCTATTTGAAGTGCTGAGCACTACAGAGCTGGGCGAGATGCAAAGCTGAGCACTCGACCGCGCTGCTTTTTCCACTCAGGGTCTGCGATGCCCACGCACACAGTGCAAGCGCTCGGCATGGCCGGAGCGGGCTTTGCAAAACCTGCCTTGGAGAAAGCCACGAGGACAACGCAGTGCCAGATGCAGCGCCGGCTTCACTGCTGCCTCCCCCACACCTGCTGCTGCAAAGCCACGCTGCAAGCAAGATGCAGAGCGCCCATTTCCCTGGAAACACCCGCGGCTCCCCAGCTCCATCCCGGCGGCTGCAGACGGGCAGAAGCCTCCCCCAAAGCACCGGGCCCGGCCGCCAGGAGCGAGCCCCGCGGGAAGAAGCCCCATCCCCGCCGGTCCCACCTGGCAGAAGCAGCGGCGCTGGGCAGCGCCGCAGAGCGCAGGCGGCGGCCGCTCGAGCGCGAGGAGGACGAGGAGGAGGAGGAAGGCGGCGGCGAGGCGCCGCTGCCCGCAGCCCGCCGCCATCGCGCCGCGCACGGCCCCGCCGCCGCGGGCAGAAGAAGCGGCGCCGCGACCCGCCCCCGGCCGGCGCGGGAGGCGCGGCCCGGCCCGGGCACCCGCTGACTCACCGGGCGAGGCCCGGGCCGGGCCGGCGGCGCTCGCGGCCCCGCCGAGGCTCCGCTCTCGCGGCTCCGGCCGCTGCGGTCCTGGCAGCTCTGATCTCTCGCCCCGGATCTCTGGTCCTGATCTCTGCTCCTGACACTCGCTGATCCTGGAGGCTGCCTCCTTCATCTCTTCCTCCATCCGGGCAGGAACAGTCCTGACAGCTGCGTTCTGATGGAGAGATAGGGGTTAACTGAGCAAACACCAGCTCCAATTCTGCTGAAATGGGGAAAAAAATAAAAAAATAAAAAAATAATAATAAAAAAAAACCAACCCAAACTGTAAGTTAATCATCTTATCCCATAAATATCTGCAGCGGGCTGCACACCAGGATCTCCCCTTGAACAGGGACACCCCCCAAAGACCCTCCTAAGGGCTAAGAGATTCTCGCTGCTACAGATCCGTGTTAAGGGACAAGAGTTCACCCTCTGAACCTGGAAACTTTATTGAATCGTTCACCCTCTGAACCTGGAAACTTTATTGAATCGTATACGTACCTGTGCACAGAATTCTTTAGTCATAAACCCTCAACCAGGTCTGGGACAAGGACTGGATCCAGCCGCACCCAGGCTCCTCTCAGGAGGCATTTGGAAAGCAAGGGKGTCCAATCTCAACCCCGTGTCTCAACGGGACGGTCTCCCTGGTAATTCTGTGTATATCTAGCAGCCCATGCACTAAGTAAGAAGTGACCTGGCCACAGAATCTCGTTAAACCAGTGTCCATAYCAGTAAAACCTATTAGTACTTSTGTCACACGAGCGCAGTGCGTTGCGTCACTCACCCCCCACGCTCATTCACACACACAGGGTTTCGCTGTCACCTCAGCACAAAGTCGAGCTCTGCTCCATCACATTTTTCTCTGTGCCCAAAGGGAAGCTTCAGCCAGAGCTGCTCCTTTCCTTCCAGCACCCACGTGTTCTCCATGGGCACAGAACGCAGCGGCAGGCGGATCCGTGCCCGGGACAAGGAGAAGCTGGTGACAAGGGAATGATGGTGGGAATGGTGCTTCCTCCCCTTGGGGGGCTCCCCTGCCTGGGCTCTGGAGCAGCTCTCGGAGCGCAGCTGAGGGTGCATAGCATGGAGACATGAGAAACTGGACTCCCATGCTTATGTCCAACAGCATTACTCCTTTTTTTTTTCTTCTTTTCCCCTTTTTCCCTCCAGTGGACTATCCAGTTTCCTCAGAAATGCACACTGCTTTTGTGCCTACTTCAGCCATGCAAGAGGCACTTTGATTGTTTTTCACCTGTGCCACAAACCACTCAGCATGGCCATGCTCTGCACCTTCATCCTGGTCAGCATTAAAATGAAAACACGGCCAATTCCCCCAAGGGAGTGTGCGCAGCTTCACTGTATGTAACACAGCCTCAGCTCCTGCTGTGACCACATCAGAGCTCCCAAATAACCCCCCAAAATGGAGAAAACAGCCTTTCAATATGCAAATAACAGCTGCGGAGAGACACAGCCTGGGGCTCACGGCCTGACTGAGGCCCGAGCGCAGCCGGGAGCGAGGGCAGCGAGGCCTGGCCTAGAGCTGCTTGCACGGTGCCAGCAGCCACAGAGCCCTGCCCGCCAGTGCGGCCTCTGTCTGGGAACAGCCTTCGCCGCCTCGAAGCGCCTTGACAGACTCCTGGGGGTTGAACGGGGCATTTTGGGGGCATTTTGGGGACATTCCGGGGGGATTCGGGGGTTCCCCACCCGCAGAACAGCCCTTAGATGCTACACGTCCCTCCATAAAAATGGCGGCGCTCCCCTGTGCGCATGCGCGGCGGCGGCACGTTCTCCTCGTGCGCATGCGCCGCGCCGGCTTCCCCCCCGCCCCCCGCTCGTACGCGCGGCTCCGTCCGTTCCCCTCAGTAGGACGCCCGCGCGCATGCGCAGTGCCCCCGCGCCGCTCCCCCCTCCGCGGCAGCAGGGGGCGCTGCGGCGCAGGGGCGGGGCGCGGGAGGCGGGCACGGGGCGGGGCGGGCGCCCGGCCCCGCCCCCGCGGCCATGGCCCTTCCCGGCATTCCCTATGAGCGGCGGCTGCTCATCATGGCGGACCCGCGGGACAAGGCGCTCCAGGACTACCGCAAGAAGCTGCTGGAGCACAAGGAGATCGACGGGCGCCTCAAGGAGTGTGAGCGCCGCCGCGGGGCCGCCGCGGCCCGCGCCCAGCCGCGCCGCCGCTCGCCCCACCGCGCTCCCCGCCCCGGCGCCTCGCGCTTCGTCATGGGCCTGGGAGGGCCCGGCCCCGCGCCGCGGGGCCTCCCCGCCAGGGCCCCGCTCGGAGGCGGGAGCCGGGAAAGGCCCGGCCCGGTCCGGTCCGGTCCAGTCCGCTGCGCTCTCCCAAGCCCTATGGAGACTTCCCCGCGGCCTTGCCYCACGCCGAGCGGATCCCCCATAACCGCCGCCCCCAGTTCTCTCTCCCTCCCGTGCCCCCTGTTCCCTCCTSTGCCGTTTATTGCCGCTTCGCTGTRKTTTATTCTCCCCAAACGGGCTTAGCTCCGATTGGAAGCGCCACCCAGAGCCCCCYGTGAATGTGGGCGTCCTCAATCCCCCGTGACCCTTTTTAGCCCTTTCCCTAGAGTCATGCTGATAGAGAGGCCCTTGTGCTGAGGGGATGCAGGAGACCTGAGCGGCAGGTCGGGCCCACAGGCAGCCCCATCCTGCCTCAGCTGGCACAGGGACTGAAACCAGGCCCCCCTGGGATCCCAAGTGACCAAAATCCTGTGTTTCTCCTATTTTCCTAGTGAGGGAGCAGCTGAAGGAACTCACCAAGCAATATGAAAAATCAGAAAACGATCTCAAGGCGCTGCAGAGCGTCGGGCAGGTACGTGAGGGAAATGAGGCTGCGGCTCCACGTGGAGGTGGTGATGGTGACATCGAGGGGAAACGGCCGCCCTAAAGTGTGTTTGATAATGGAAAGAAAAAGCGAGGATAGTGCAGCTAACAGAGACAGGTGTCATTGTCAGACACAGACAGACATGCAGAGGTTTACTCTGTCCTGGTTAAAAGAGAATCATTAAAGAAATGAAAGTCYAGGTAGATAAAGGGAAGAAGGAGAAAGAATATGGAAGATAACTGTTAATTGTGCATTGTGTGGTTAATTGTGTTAATTTTCTTTTGTAGCTGTAGCCTACCTGTATTCTAAGACTTAATTTACTCTTTTGCAGATTGTTGGTGAAGTTCTTAAACAGCTAACAGAAGAGAAATGTAAGTACATTGGACARTTATGTTATTTAACATTTTAAAAATAAACTTTTGCAGTAAAAACTTGGTTAAAGATTTGGATTCAAAGCATTAAGTAAAAAAATATTTTTTCTTAATCTTCTCTCTTTAGTCATTGTGAAGGCTACAAATGGACCGAGATATGTGGTCGGCTGTCGTCGTCAGGTAGCTGATTTATGTGAATACTCATAAATTTATGTGTTAATGTTGCTTCTTGATCAACCATGCTCCTAGTGTAGTTAATGGGTTCTGGTATTTTCTGATGTGTTCATCTGTGTTCTGCTGATATCTGTTTCCCCTTTCCTAATTGGTAGTGCCATGCCTTCTTAGTAAAGATAAAACAATCCACGACCCTGCCTGTGTTTATCCTTTCCATCAAGTTGAAGCTCCTTGTTTCTGTCCTTCTTTCTGTTTGAAAATTGTTTGTCATGACTTCAATCTGTCTAAAGCCTCCACTGCTGTTGTGATTTTCTCTTCATTGAATGTTGTAGTGCAAAACTTTACACTTTATGTAGCTGTGTATTTTTTTTCTAATAATTTGTTCTCTAGTTGAATTCAAAATTCTGGAAGTTAAGGCCCCTGTTCTATASAGATTTGTGAAGTTTCTTTGTTGTCTTTAATAAGTTTAGGAAAAAGTTAGTGCTTTTAGTCCACAAGACATCTTTTTACCTCCATCAAATTCCATAGGAATGGGACACTTCATAGAGCTTTGCTTAACAAATAATTCATTTACTGATATAACTAGCAAGAACCAGCTTAGAGATTTTTTTATAGGTATACATATGCAAAAATAAATATAAAAGTACAAGGGATATATTATAAATGTGGCTTGTTGGTTAATTGACCATTTAATGTGACCCTTTTATTGTAATTATCACTACCCTTTTATTGTAATTATCACTCCTTAAATCGGCTACTTCTTACCAAAACTGTTTTGTCCTGCTGTTAAGTAGGAACCACAATATATAATTAAAGCTTTCCACAGCTTTAGAGCCTCTAGGGGAGGAAAAGTAAATCTCTAGTTAAGTTTTAATACATTCATCCCCAACTTTGACAAATGGATGTGAAGAAAAAAAAAGTGTATGAAATATAAAGTGTTCTCTGAATAGAGACTAGCAGCAACAGGAAAGAAACATGTGTTGGTGCTCTAAGGAGAYAGCAAAGGCAGCATTTTTTTATTTGCTTTAACGCACAAGTAAGTTAGTGTTCAGAGTTCAGACTTTTCTTTCAGCAGAACAGATGAGATAGTTTTTTGAGGCCTGATGAGGTAGTGCTGAGGTTCTCCGTTGGAAGAGAGATCAGTGCCCATGCTTGCATGGGTTTGAAACTGTAGCAAGTGCTTTCAATTTTTTTTCTGGAATAGAAACACTTGGATCTTAAAAAATAAAATGAAATCTTAATTTTGATAGTGCACATTCAAAAACGTATCTGCGATTGTTTTACAAAATGGTAAAATATCAAGTCAGATATTGTGTTTGTCAGCTTAACCTAACTAGTTACTGAGCAAAGTCCTTATGCTGTGTGGGTCTGCTGAGAAAGGGGAGATGGTGTTAAATTGAAAACAAAATTAATTCCCTACCCAGCTGGAAACCAGGTTTCTTTAAGAAACCGTGTTTCTTAAGGTAAGAGACAGGAATTTGTAGTTTTAATCCCAGCAGATAGTGGCAGAAGGTATCACAGAGCCCTGGAGTAGGACTCCTAATGTGGAACCTTGCTTAAAAGTCTCCTAGGAAGGGAGCAGTCAGACAAAGAAAAGAGAAAAGGAGAGAGAAATACATAGAGCATCTCAGGTAAGGAGTAATGACTGATATGAAAAGAATAACATTCCAGCTGAAACAGTTGACTTTGAAGTCAGATATAACTGGCTSTGTGAAAAATGTACAAATGATGAAAGGCTTGAGAAAATAGGTTGTGAATTTCTATTCACCCTTTTCTGATAGCTCAGAAATGAAAAGGCTATTGAGTAGAAGGGTGGCAATTTCAGGCTTAGTGGATAGGCTGTTCCATATGTCCTTAGAGGAAGATTGCTTAGATCGTGCTCTCAGTCAGCTGCTTCTCTCCTATATAGAGCAGAGGAGAGAATGCATCYCTTGCTAATCTGAATGTCAGCAGTAGGAAATTATGCTAGAAACGTAGGAATTTTCCCCAGTTACTGTTCCCAATAATGATGGTGAAGCTCATACAGTGTTTACTAGACTAGCTGCTTGGGATGTAATGTGACAGCCTTGTTTCTCATCTCATGTGATTGAGGAAAATGTGCAAGCTACAGTACACATCTTGGCTAAAACCAGTGCTTTTGAGGCCACTTCTGATAGAAATATCTTTGTGACTAGCTGGACAAAAGCAAGCTGAAGCCTGGAACRAGAGTTGCTCTGGATATGACCACTCTGACCATTATGAGGTAAGTTTCTGCCTTGTGGCTGTTAGCAGAAATATTTGAATAATCAGTAATATTTTGATAAATACTGTCTCCAAAACAGTGCCTAAGCAAGGACAAGTATTTTGAAGGAAGCTTTATGAAGTTAGTATATCTTATTTAAAAAGAAGAAATTGGTTGCATTTTTAGTAATAATTATCAGTTAAAAGTCAGCATATTTAGCAGCTTTCAGGCTTTTGTTTCTTTTTCACCTGTTTTCTTTTTTGTTTTGTTTTTCACAGAATCACAGAATGTTTGAGGTTGAATTTTTTTTTGTTGCTTTTTTTATTTATTCTGAAGAAGGTTGCCAGGTTTAGGACTTATTCTGTTTTTTAAGAGCATATTTGTCTTATTTCCAAAGYGGGTGGAGGAGAAATCACATTCATACTCATGCTAACATTTACTGCAATAACTGTGTAGATGTGCCTGCAGAATGAAAAATATCTGCTTTTATTTTCATATTCCAGATATTTGCCAAGGGAAGTGGATCCGCTGGTTTATAATATGTCTCATGAAGATCCAGGGGATGTCTCGTATTCTGAGATTGGAGGGTTGTCAGAACAAATCAGAGAGCTAAGAGAGGTATTAAATATGAWTGAAGTTTTTCAGGGCATAAATAATTGTTTTATTGATGTCTATCCCCAACTATCATGAGGCAGGCTGTTAAAGATACTGCCRGATTAGTGCTTTGTGTATTTTACCAGGTTAGATTAGGTCTTCCTGTCCTAGAAGATAACTTCTGAAGAATTTTTTAGATGTTTTTTCAGCTATTTAGTTGCTTTGCTGCAAGCTGCAGTGTGACTGCAGGGTGCTGGTGTGCTCATGCTRAAGTAGTTCTGTTGGTTTGGGCGTGTGCTGTGCAAACCTGCCTGGGAATGGGGGTGTTGGAAGACTTAACTCCTGCTGCTGTGGACAAACAGTTGATAACTCGGATCATTCATGTGCTGTTCACACACCTTACAATAATAAAGAAGGGTTGTTCAAAACACCAATTTCTCAGACCGCTTACAATTTCTCTCTGCTGGTGCTGAAACCAGAATTCAGATGCAGAATGAGCCCATTTAAGAAGTGGATTTGAAGGCTGTGGGACCCTTTAGACTAAAAAAGTGCCATGGAGTAAGGTGGGAGAGCATAACCAAGAATCACAACCAGCAAACCATGGTGTATTTTTACACAGGATCTGCTCCTTCTGGGTGGCTCTATTATGGCTAGTGGAAAAATGTACTTCTAAGCAGCAAGCATAGGAAGAAACAGGCCATAGCAGAGCTGAGATCTTGAAGAACAAGGACRGGATTGTGCCTTGATCCATTAGCTCAGTCTGGCAACATTTCTTACTTAACTGTTTCTCTTCCAAAATTTCTTGTGCAGATAGATAAGAATAAAGGTATCTGGAAACTAGATCTGCATCTGTGCTATGAACTTCCTAGAGCTGCTCACCCATTTTAAAAATGTAGCTATATTTACACCTCTCTTTTCAGGTCATAGAATTGCCACTTACAAACCCAGAATTATTCCAGCGTGTGGGAATTATACCTCCAAAAGGCTGCTTGCTGTACGGCCCCCCTGGTGAGTGATGTGTTTTGGATATCTCTTACATCAGCAGTGGTTTCTGCCCTCGGAGGGTAGGTTTGAGGGGAATATTCAGGTGCTTAACAAGGCAGCGTCTCCCAAGTCAGGAGAAAAYATCAGAGAGGAGTCTGAGCAACTAAGTGATGTTTCTTTCTCAGTGGATTTCACAGGGAATCTGATATAAAAGGAACCTAAAACTGACAGTACAAACTCTTCCCCCACCTCAGCCCCTCGTAGACACGTTTCAAATGGCTGTGAAGTGAAATTGTTAGGCAGTTACACATTTGTAACCGTTTTATATCTCAAACTGTTGTAATAGCCTTGCACTAAAAAAAAAATAAAAATCAAGGTTATATGTGTAATGATTGAGTTACTAGTTCAAACAGCTTCAATCCCTTCTGTGTGCAGGTACAGGGAAGACACTGTTGGCCAGAGCTGTTGCTAGCCAGCTTGATTGTAACTTCCTAAAGGTAATGTAGCTCTACCCTTGTCTTTTTTAACCATTTTAAAATGAAAGCTGTTTTGCTTGGAATCAGTTTCTTCACTCATTTATCTTCTGTCTCCCAAAAGGTGGTGTCTAGTTCTATAGTGGACAAGTACATCGGTGAAAGTGCTCGACTGATCAGAGAGATGTTCAATTACGCCAGAGATCACCAGCCATGTATCATTTTCATGGATGAGATAGATGCCATCGGTAAGGTTAATGGTCTCAAGAATACTTACTCTTCTTTGAACACTGATATTAGCTGTGAAGCTACAACCTGTCTTCTCAAAAAAGCTAAAGCATGCATGTTTGTCTGTCCAGAAGAAGYAGATGGGCCAGGTGATTCAGTTTCCTTATGGGGCAGTTAGAGCTGGCTTAAACCAGGCCTGTTTGCAGTGATTTGGATTTTTTAACTAGGTTAAAAAGCATTTGTGTATTTATCTTATGATGTAGAATCGTGAGGAGGCAAAAATAATTTACGGTAACTTACAAGTTTTGATATGTCACAGGTGGTCGCCGTTTTTCTGAAGGCACTTCAGCTGATAGAGAAATTCAGAGGACTCTGATGGAGGTGAATGTCTGAACTCTTGACTACTCAGAGTACAGTCTATGTTAAATAATAATCCACATGTAAAATGTTATGTTTTGATCTGGAATGCTAGAGCTGTTCCTGAGTTATATGTCCAGCTAARAGTGAACTAGATAATCCTTCTGGGAAAGGTAGCTGAAAAACTTGTTAGTTCAATTATAAATGCAACTCGGAGACTGATTGAAAGTCTTTAAAATTATGCTGTGCATTTTCTGTTCTTGCTTGAGCTGAYTTTGCTGCTGTTTACTGCATTTTCTTCAGATATTTGAAGGGCCTTGTCTTTTTTCAAGAGGAAAAAGCAGGGCTTGTCCCTTTCAGTTCCAAAGATACTTTCTTACCAAAATGTTAAAACTGCAAGGTTGTATTTCAAAACTGGGAGAGGGAGTGCTGTATTTTTGTTTTGTTACTAAATACTCTGGTAAACTCAGGTTTGTGAAGATAATTTTAAAAGCCTGTATGGTGGTTAGAAAGTCTAAAGCTAATCAGAGACTTCCCTAGCCTGTGTTTGTAAACGGCTTGCCCGGCTCAAAAGAATGTGTCTGTATGCCTTCTGCATACAGAATTGAATCACTGTGATCAAAGAGCAATTGCTTTGAATTCTCACAATGAAATGTCTTCATATGTATTATTAGTATTCTAGAGGCTGTTCTTCAGGTCTTATTTGAATGTCCTGGCCTTAGTGCAATGCACTCCAAGTGTGTCATGCAACCACTGGCTGCTTTAGTACTTGCACGGTCTTCACTGCCTTGCAGTTTTATCCGAGTCTTTCACATTTGAGCTCTGCTTTGTTCAACATGGTTTTCCAGGACAAGGCACTTTCCATGTCTCTCTGAGCCCTCCCATGTTGCTTGTGCAGTATAAGGGAGCTGTGGCATTCTATTAGAAGGTCTACAGCATTGTTTCTCATTTGCCTGTAGCACTTTTGTATCTTGGTGAAAATATATATGCAGAAAGGAAGTGCAGTAGATCTCAYTAAGGGGTATTGATTTAAGAACCAACACTTGTTTTCTACTAGTTATTGAATCAAATGGATGGATTTGATACTCTGCACAGAGTTAAAATGATCATGGCTACCAACAGACCAGACACGCTGGATCCTGCACTTCTGCGGCCTGGAAGACTGGATAGAAAAATCCGTGAGTTACTTCTTCCCAGGGGCTGGAAAGGGGATATTATTTCTGTGAATCGTGGTTATGTGGTTTTAATAAAGCTGTAATTCTTTCTAGATATTGATCTACCAAATGAACAAGCCAGATTGGATATTTTGAAGATCCATGCAGGTCCTATAACTAAACATGGTGAAATAGGTAAGTAAGAAGCTGTCTGGATATATTTATTTGTAAAATTGGGAAGAGGGTGAGTTGTTAAAATGATTCTGATGCTCTTCTAACCCCTACCTTATCCTGACCTCACAGCTTTTCCTCTTGCCCTTCTGAATTCTGTGATTTTTTTTCTTTTTTTATTTTTTTTAATGTATCTATTTTGAGCTTTGGAGAAAGAAAAYGGGACTAGATAAGTCTGACATCAGGAAGGAAAGTTTAAAAAGCCATCGAGAAACTTTCTGGAAGCCTGAAGCTGGCATAATGAAAATCTTGTTGTCATTTAAAACCAAGCCTAGTACAAGGAGATTCTTGGCAGTCAGTGGCGTAGAGGGCTCTGAGGGGCAGTGGTTCCTGTCAGATAAAACTGCCAACGTTCGAATAATGACAGTGTTCCTCTAAGCTGACCAGTCATCTTAACTTCACCGTGAGGCTTCAAAGCTTTCCTTGAGCAAGCTGTAATTGTGATGTGCCTTTTAATAATTTTGACTGCTCTTTTCTTAGTAATGATCCCCAGACCCTGCCTGTCTGTTCCCAGGCGCGTGTTCCCCCCTCCCTTCTGCTGACACGAGCTCTTCCCGCAGCCGGGCAGCATGAAGCGGGGAGTGGAACTGATCTGGTTTGCCATCTGTCTGCAGAAACAGCTGCAGCTCCATAGGGAGGGCGGCCCGGGAATGGGAATGAGCTGGGGGAGGGATGAGGATTGCCTTTCCTGGCAGCCGTGTTGGCTCAAATGTGCAGCAGCTTGTAGACTGAGACACAGAAGGAGCTCCAAAGCAAATCCTGAACTCGAGGTAAAGGAAGGGACTTCCTCCCTTTTCCCTGTATTTTGAGGCACTGCGATGAAAGCAGACAAGGGTTATTCCTTTGTACCACGTAGAATACTGAGGTGTGAGATGCTCCCTTCCTGAATGTGATGTGAGAAGGCTGTGTTGCTAGAATCGGTTATCCTGAAAGGAAATCCAGCATGATTTAATTCCCCTGCAAGGTAGGGTGCAAGAAAGGGAAGGGAATTGCATTAAAATCCTCAGGTAACGACCTGCTCCAGATTCCATCATGAGATTCTCCTGCTGAATTAATGTGTGCTGAAGAGACTTTAAACCTACCCAACCTTGCATCATTGAACAGCACTTAGTCCCTTTGCTTATTTTTTCTGGCTTTTCAACTGTGGGGAGGCTTAATTATAAGATCGTGCCCTCCCTGGGGATGAAGTGGCAGAATTTCTAATCTCTGGATGTTTTGAGATTCTTAAAATCCAGAAGTAAACAACAGCAACAAATTTTTTATTTCATATTTCTTGGGTCTTTCATAGAGAAGGTAAATTGTTTTGAAAAATTTCATGGGGAGTAGATGTTGACATTTTTTGATTTCAAARATATGAACTTATGGAAAATAAGATTGCATTTCTCATACTTCTGATAGGTGGAGTACAAATTGAGAAATAATATGGATCCTTGAAAAAAACTGAATTTACATGAGTTTGTTTATAAACACAGCTTTAAATATATTCTAGAAATTATAGCCCTAGACTCCTTTCTGTAAATATATATATGTATGTCTTAATATAGCAAAATGCTGCATTTCTTGGAAGCAGAAAGGAAACACGTTATCATATGAAGATAAGTTTTCATTTTTTAATCTGGTGCACCTAAATGATGATTAGGGTTTTGTTTTGATGTAGATTTTTCTTGCGTCTCATGTTGATATTTGTAGCTGCAATTTAGCATCTTTGGATTCTCATTATATACTATGAGCTTTTGACGGAGCTACGTTTTTGTGTTAATAAAAGGAATAATATGGCTSACAAATTACTTGAAATAACTGTTTGCACTAACGTGTTTTAGCTGGACTCACCAGAAATATGATTTTATATCTTATTGGTGTTTGTGTTTCATGAATAGATTATGAAGCAATTGTGAAGCTTTCAGATGGCTTTAATGGAGCAGACTTGAGAAATGTCTGTACTGAAGCAGGTATTGTCTTAATTCTTAATTTTGATGTGCTAGGTTTTCATTTWTGTCAAACATTTGAGCTGTTACTGTTTCTCTGTTATTTCTGTTGATAAATACAAATCCAGAGGTCCAGAATGTTCTGCTGGAACACTGCTTGTTCAGCGATGTGGCTTTTTTGTCGTTTTTTTTTTCTCTTTCCTTTCCTCAAGGCTATAAGAACACCTTTTTCAAGTTCAAAATAGCATTTACTTCATGGAAATACTAGTATTTTGCTGCTGTCTAGACCACTACAACAGTTGCTTATTTTGCAGCATGTCATGCATGTCTAGACTGTTGAGCATAAACAGCAGAAATGGTGACATGCCCAGAAGTTTGATGGAAAATCTTGGGCAAAAGTCTCATTTCTTTTTTTTTCTAAGTCTCCATATGACCTATACAGTTGTGCAGAACTTGATAAGATACTTGTTGATAACCCTAGAGGGTGGATGTAAAGAATCAATCTGCTTAACCAGCTAGGCGTGCAAACAGTCCAGCTGATTCTGCACRTATCGACTGCCAGATATGAGCAGTAGCGCTGCATTCATGTGACATTGTGCCTGCTAATCCCGTCACACAAGCTGGATCCATGCAGAATTATGTGGATTTTTGCACTGTCCTGTAACATGTAAAAAGGCCCTATAGTTCAGTACCATTTGTCAGACTGCCTCGTGCAAACTAGATTTATTCCAGAAATAGTGATACATGTGATCCAAGACAGAGTAGTACCTAGGGTATTTTTGTTTTATTTTGTTTTTTTGTGGCGCATCCATGTCTCCTAGCACTTGGGTAGAGAGTAGTATTTTTCTCCACTTTCTAAATTCATTGTCCATTTAAGGTTTGTCTGCATTGGAAAACTGATGAACAAGCATGGGTAAAAAGTAGCTAGCTACATAGTGTATTTCTTTTAGGGAATGCCTAGCACAAAAAGTGGCTTCACTGTAGTTTACTCTGACATATAAATTGTGGTAAGAAAAGTATGCACTTGCTCATCTACATGTGTAGACTGTAATTTTGATCTTCTTCACTTGGAAACTTTCAGTTTGCTCTCTCCTCTRTACGGTTACTGCTAGTAACACTAACTTATTCTTGCTGCTAAATTATTTTTTGCAGGTATGTTTGCAATCCGTGCTGATCATGACTTTGTAGTTCAGGAAGACTTCATGAAAGCTGTTAGAAAAGTGGCTGATTCCAAGAAGCTGGAGTCCAAGCTTGACTACAAACCTGTTTAAATTAACCATATAATCCATGACTGACTGCACAGGGCCTACTGGGTTAATATATCACAATAGATAAATAACGTACATCGTGGTTATTATCACAAGACATTTGTGTTTAATGTAGCTAGTAACTTGGTAAGACTAGTTGCAATTTGGCTACAGAATTTTCTGTACAGTTCTAAGATACAATATAGTCCAGGTTAAGTAAAATGTGTGAATTCTCTTGCCAAGTATTTGTGAATTTATAAATGTGCCTGGACGGATTAGCAGACTTCAAGAAAGTCAATTCATTTCTTGACGTTTTTTATATCAATACATTTCCTTTCCCCAAACAGTTGAATAAAACTTGTTTAAATCAGCCTATSCCAGGGTACCTTCTCTGTAACTCTTTTTCAAGGGAATTAAATTGCATGTCTTGAGTATTTGTTGTGTAACTCTTCCTCTGCTGTAATGACCATATTTACAAACAACCTAGGTCAATTTGAATCTTGCACTTTGCATGCCAAAACATGGCAGCCATTCTCTAATTTGATTATTGATTTAATTACTACTCAGAATGCAGTAACTGAACAAGTCATTTAAGGTGTTTGCATACACTCTGCTTAACAGGCCGTCTCTCTTAAGGTAGAAAGGTAACTGCTATGCTAAATGCTAACAGCAGAAGTATCTTGAGTGTCTTTAAAAGACACCAGCTCCCCTTTGCTGTAGAGGTGGAGAAAGTCATAGTAGTTGACACAAAAGTTTGTGTCTAGTTTTTGGGGTGGGAGAGATTTACTTGCCCCTGTCTATAGGGACTGAAGCAGTCGCCTATATATTAAGTGTTAAATACGAAGCTGTGCTGCTTTAGGAAGCTCCTTATACTCTGGAGCTCTGAACAGCACTTGCTTTGGGTCCTGCACGGTTGAAATTTGGCCTTATTGTTGGCTTTGYGCTCTTTGGGAGCCAGGTTCTGCAGCTGTTTGAGTTATCGTTCAAACACACATTAGAAGCCTGTCAGGAAGGCTAAGGCCATCTGTCACGGGGTGTTATTTGTGTTTTCTGATGGGCACAGTTGTGTGTTGAGGGATTGACTTTGTGTATTGTGCAATATACCTAAATCTTGGACCGTAATAGTCCTCCTCTGGACTTCAGGCTACTTCTAGTCCTCCTCATTCGATTACCTTGGGCCTGCTCAGGGACAGGCAAGTGCATTGGATTAACTCTGGACACACAGGAAACRCATTTAATAGCATCTTTCTGGCTGTTTTGATAGGCACAGCTGCATCTCAGTCCCTATCACTGCTCCATGAGACAAAACAGAGATAGTTTAAGGTATATTTGCAGTGGTATATTATATAAGGTGGTGGCTGTTACAGGTTCTATTTTTGACTATTAAAAAACAAACAATTTTGTATTGTGATTGTGCAGGATGGGGTGAGCGTCTCTGAGGACCAGCCCTGGTGCTGAAGCMCCTGTGGCCCAGAAGCCACAAAAATGTCTGAAAGGCGATTTTTTTCTGCTTGAGGGCTGGTTTTCTTTTCCGGGGGTGGCTGTGGTGTGTGCAACAAGGAGGATGGGYGTCATGGAGCTGAATTTTGGGGAGAATTTGGGGAGAAAAAGAGCTATAAGGTGACCTGCTGTGGCTTGAGGCAGGGGATCTGAGGGGCAGAAAGGGGCTGCCGTGCAGTTCACAGGGCACCTCCTCAGGAGAAACCGCATGAAACGAGAAGAGGAATGACCCGAAGCGAGCGTTTTTCTGCCCACAAAGGAGACGGTCTCCAAGCCTCGCTTCGCCACAGCGGGGAGCGCGGCGGCCCCGCCCCCCGGCGGCGCGGGCCGTTGGCGGCGGCCGTTGGGGCGGCGCTGTGGCCGTTGGGGGCGCGGCGGCCG
>NW_020456043.1:1466370-1491247 GCF_003342845.1 Nothoprocta perdicaria | reverse complement strand
GCGCGCGGCTCAGCGCGCCGCCGCCGCCTCCGCCGCCTCCCGCCGGCGCTCCCGAGCCGGAGCCCGCGGCCCCGCTGCCCAAATAGCCGCGCTGGGCGGTGCTGCCCGGCCCGGAGAGCGCTCGGCCATGGAGCTCGCCAAGCCGGCCTTTCCCGCGCTGCCGCAGGCCAAGGAGGACTCGGAGGTGAGCGCGCGCGCTGGGCAGACCGGCGGAAGGGACGGGAAGGGACGGGGGGGCCGCGACGGGCCCTGCTGCCGCCGAGCGGGGCCGAGAGGCTCCCGCGGCGCCGGCCTCGTGCGCGGGAGCCCCGCGTGGCGCGGCCCGGCGCTGCCCGCCTTTGACGGGGGGGGGTGTTCCGGGCTGCCCCCCTTCCCCTCCCCGTGGGCTCCGCCGCGTCCTGCCGCGGAGCCGTTGCCTCCCCCCGGGCCTGCTGCTGTCCGCCCGCCCTGGTGACATTCCTGCCCCGCCGTCCTGCAGGGCGGCTTGGGCCTTGCCCCACGCGCTCGCTGCTGCTCGTGGCTCTTGGGGGCCGTGGCTGCCGTGTGGCACCCTTAGGTGGTCCCTGCTTGCCCCTCGCGTGCCCCTTCCTGCGCCTCGGGGTGCCGCGGCCCCCCCGCCGCCCCCTCCTTCTCGTCAGTGTCCCTCGCTCGCTGGTGGGCCGGTCCTCTTTGCAGAGAGCTCGGCTCAGTTCTTAGAAACTCCAGCGTGTCCCCGCACAGCCCCCTCGCACCCAAACAGCCCCTTCACCCGGCATGGCATGGAGAAACCCCGCGGTGCTCCGGGGAGCCCGCCGGGATCACGGTACCGGGATCAGCAACCGGACACCGCCGAGCCGGAGGGGCTGCCCTGGCTGCGGAGACCACCGCGCGCCCCGTGTCCGGTTTCTGCGCCTGGCCTCGCTCCCACGCCCTGACCCCGCCAGCGCCGCCGCCTGTGTCACGAGCGGCCCCGAGCGCTGCTTTGGCAGTGTCAAATGCTCAGTGCAAAATGTCACCGTGTCCACATGGCGAACTGCTAGTACCCGAGCCCGGCGGAGTTGTTGCATCTCTCACAAATAGCAGTGTTTAGTTTGGCTTTCRTGGAATCGCTGCTGAGGGCTTTTAGTGTGGTAAGGTATCAGAAAGTCATTCCTTTTTTCTTTTTGTTGTTTTAATCTGTTCTTACACCTCAGCAACTGATGGATTAGAAGCTCTTCTGAGCACTTCCAGTGACATGAGTCACTGCATGCATRTGTATTTTTACATATCTACCTTTTTGTATACAAATACAGGAAAAACTAAAGTCCATTTGGATAGCGTAGCCCCATGTGCTATAGGTCATGCACAGACACACATTCTGCAAGCACCTGCCCTGTGTCTGCAGCAGTGGGTGTTGGAGCTGCCCTGTGGAAAGAACTTCCTCTAACCCCTTCTCATGTGCCCGCTGTAGCCCTGGTGACCTGCTCAGTTTTGCAACATGAGCCAGCGAAGTCTCGGGTAAAACAGCTTCTACCTTTCGTCACTACGTCTGTAGTGATTAAAAGCGGAGTTACTTTTTGTAGCTCCTTATGCCATTTGGATTTTTCCACTCCTAGTTTTTGGATGCTCRAAATGTTGCTCATGGTTCTTGCAAAGTTTCCTGATGGGTGCTCCAAGTGTCGGGAATATTTTAAGCTCAGCCGTGTTACAGGCCGGCAATAGCGTGCCAGGGCCTCAGGAACGGTGTTGATGGTCCATGTTACAAAAGCAGTTTCTTGGATTTATATGCTTGTATCAAACTGGACAAGTTTTCCAAGATGTGGCCTCAAAGCTTATTGCAAACTTCAGAAATGCCAATTTTTTCTGATGTGATGGTGTTTGGCTCAAGACTCTTCCCCTTTAAAAGGGGGTCAGGTAGATAAATGTTGGTTTATTCTGGCTTTGCAGTGCTTTGGGTGAGGTGATCTTTAAGGACCAGGCTAAGCTTCAGGCATTCAATGGCAATTTATTTTCTCTTGAAATATTCAATTCAAAAGGAAAAAAAGACAGGTAGTGGTAGGATATATGTAAAGGGAGCACATCGATAACTACCAGTTCCGTTCATTGCTAAAATATTGAATGGAAAAAGACAACTTCACCCTCCAAACTTAATGCTTTTATTCCTCTAGTTACTGTAAGAGAAAAAAATGGATTTAAGGCATATTTGTGTGCTAGTGGACTGAATAAAGTAGCATTTATGATGTGTTTGGAAGTGTATAAAGTCTTTTAATATAATTACCAACTTATTGACCAAGTAATCATATTTATTTTTTATTGTACATGTAAATATTGAAGTCACTTTCTTCAGCATGTGATTTTAAAGCAATGTTCGTGTCTTGGTTGTATGCAGTCTAAAAGACCAACTAGCTTCCAAGTGCTCACTTGGAATCACCTGAGCTTTTTTCCTCTTCCCTTTGATATGAAACACAAATAATCCTCTTAACACCAAGGAAGCAATTCCCCTTGTCTACACACTCTTTAAAGTAAGTAGGAGGCCTGTATTATATATGTTCTACCTGCTCATGGAAGCATAGGACAAAAGAAATTTAAAGCAACTGCAGTGTCATGCCGGGACGGCGTAAATCACCTGACAGGTTTTTGATCCTAACTCGGTGGGATATTATCCAAATACTTTGCATCTATCAAAAGGAGTGAGTTGCAGTGGTGGAGAGCAGCTTTTTCAGGAGCAATTAACTTTCATTCTTTAAGGAAAACCTGTACTGCCAATTTTGTGCATTACAGCTGATATCTATAAGCTAGTAGAAGTGTATTTTGCACCAAAGTAACAGGATGGGAAGTAAGGGAAACAAATACATCTTGTTTATATTCTGTATCTACTTCCATTTAGTCTACTGCTTTTCCTTTTCCCTTCATGTGTGTATGTGTGGCTCCTCTTTGTCAAAATAACCTTTATTTTCCCGATCGTACCCTTCTTCCTTCCTCTGTGTGCTCTGTTGTTCCCACCTGCTATTGTGCTTTCTTCCACCTTCCTGCTTTTGTGTTTGTCTTTTTTTCCAAAGGCAAAAATGTTTCTGCGATAAGGACTTCCCCTTGGACAAGCACACTTCAAAACTGCACAGAAAGCAGTGCTAARCACCCCTTTCTATCCTAAAGCAGGAACTTACGGATCCCACTATAGAGACTGACTTGATACTTAGAGTAAAACCCATCYCATAGCTGGGTTTGCCCCTAGCAATAACTTCACCCAATTTGCACCCACCCAGGGCAGCCGCTGGGTTTGTAYTGGCAATGAGGCACATGTAGACAACCACCCAGGCCAAGGAAAGCTCTTCCTTTTTGACAATTAGTTTTCTGAGCTTGATGGCCATAGGGTTATACACCTGCCGGGGATGCGTAAATGTGTGAGCGGGACTTTGTCCTTTAACTAGCTGCTGTTTCGGGGCAGCTGCAGTGGCAGAGCCCGCTCTAATGCTCTTTTAGTGCTCTAGACCTTGATGGTGTGYTCCATCTCAGGTGAAAATGACTTCTGTGAATAATGAGGGTGGGTTTAATTGTTCAGGTAGCAGCACTAGGACACATTTTTAATCCTGAAAATGTTTTTTTTCTTTTTTTTTCTTTTACACTTACAACTGCACCCAGGAACACAAAGCATGACTGAAACTGAAGGTGCAGCCATGCATTTCATTTTGAGTCCCTTAAAGCAATACATGTAGCAGTGATAGATACGACAGGTTTCAGTAATACGGTTTTTGAGTAAGTCTTGAGGTCTTCTTTAACTTACTGTCTTATTTAAAGATTGAAAATTAACTTGTTCTGTTACTTGTTCTGAAGAATCGGAGGGGATTCCAGCTGGGAAGGGGTAAAAGAACAAACCTCAGCCTTGAAGAGCTGCAGTGAGGTGTTGGCCTGTAAAACAGTCAAGAGTAGTCTTGAAATTGGAGACCTGTGAGTGGCGAATTTGTGTATTACTAACCCTCCATCACCAAATTAGGCTTTCTCTCCTCATGTAGAACTGGCTAATAAAACTCTAGTTTTTAATATAGTGCTTCAGGTCAAGTACTCTGGATAGTGACATTAGAGTCTTGGAATAGAAAAAACTAAGGACACATCAGTACTTGTGATAGGATTTCAAGAGGCTGTGAATTTACATCTTSGATAAAGGAGAATGAAATTAGAAATGAATTATGGCTGTGCTGAGGAAGCAGCTGCGAAGGAGCTTTTGGTAATAGAGTATAGATGAAAATGGATTTTTTTTCCAGGTTTGCTGGTCTGTATGAGGTGAGAGCGCTTTTTCCAATGGCTTGTCTAAAATCCTCTCAAAAACAAGGTATGATTGCATTTCATAGAGCAGATTTGATTGAAAACTTCTTGGAATTAAGCTTAAAGCTTTGTGTGTCAGGATGACCATCTAGAAATKAGGTCAGGACCCCTCCATGTTCTAAGCTGTATCTTACCGGGGGACATGKCAGTAATGTTGGCAGTTAATATAATCACGGGCTGTTTTTATGTAATACTATGTAGCTGTAACTTTATTTTCCTTCATAGAACAGTAGGAAGTTACAGACGACATCAGACAGAGCAGATACAGGAGTTGAAGCAGGTCAGTGGAATGGGTGGCWATCGTTGCAGTAAGAGTTGTTTTGAGGTTTAATTTCACAGCTTGTTGAAGAATGTTGTTCCAAGCTTGGGATATAGGCTGGAGTTTTATAGCTTATATAAATATGCTGCTAGACACGGGGGAAAAAAATAGGCTTGAGAATTGTAACAGCTCTTTATTTGAGGTACATGACAAACGATTAATCATGCAGAAGTCCTAGTGTGATGGATTAGGATAAGAAGAGGAATCTGTACAGAGAGGTGGGTGATGCCATTAATCAACAACAAAAGAGCTGTCTTAATGTTGGAAGGGGGTCAGAATCCTGCAGTGGTAGTGGAGGCTTTGCTGGGAGCTGGGCAGAGCTTCTGCAAAGGAAATGAGTAATGATCTCAAATAGCTGGGAAGGAATCCTTGCAGAGCGTGATTGCTATCCAGTGATGCACAGGAGATAGGAGGCAACAACTAAGCCTAAAGAGGGTAARTATTGACGTTGAATTCTCCTTTCTRCCGAAATCATTGATTTGACTTATTTTACTGGKTTTTTTTTTCCMAWWWTTTTKRRRRSYTYYWWYYTTTCTAGGGTAGCTTGTTGCTTGTGGCCCTGCTAGTAAGGCAGGGGGAGTTTGGCCATGACGAGGAAGGTCCCTTACTGTGAATTGCCTCTCCACTAAAGCTGAGCTTCAGCAGTGGCTGGGTGGGACGTGGTATATGTGAAAATCAGATGGGTCTTTGGATCTGAACTGTCAGTTATGAGCTGGCTAGGGGGTATCACACTTGTATCTGCTTGACCATGTACCATCTAGGGAGGACATGAGTGTTGCAAAAGGTAGCTTGTGCTCTGATTGAAACCACGCTCTTTGCTTACTGATGCACCTTATGCATAGACCGACTTGGGTGTTGGGACTGGTTAACGTGATTTTTTTATGGAAATCTTTCCAAGGTCACTCTTTTAAGATACACACCAAATTAGCAATTGAACGTTTCTATCTACAGCATGTTGGTGTAGAATGCTGGGATGTTGGCATTACTGTATTCTTCGTTAGAAGAGCAAGTGCAGCTGTGGCAAAATAACCATAACTTGTGGCAAGTAATTCTTGCTAAAGTGCTAAAGTGGGGTATTGTAGAGCTGCATATTATCAGACCTCACAACTTTTGCAGTATCATGCTGTACCTCGGTCCACTCTGTTTCTCCTAGAGATTAACTGTAGGTGAGGAAGAGAGGGCTTTATAACACATGTTCATGCCTTTTCTCATGCTAATCCTCGATACAGATGCAGCAGGTGAAATGCCTGGATCGTCCCTGACATTTAATTTGTGTGAACACAAGAGCAGATACATGTTGAAATGTGATTTCTCTTGAAAGGCTTTTTTTTTGGTGTGTTCTCTCTCTTTGCTTTTATGTTTTATGACTATGGGAGATTACTTCTCCCAGTGAATTGCCACTTAGCTCAGTAGAGCTTTCCAAATACTTTGCATGAGTAGAGCCATTCCTGTATGCCACGCTAATGTCATCGCTTGTTTTCTAAGCAAAATTCCTGTATTTGGTCTGCTGAAAGGTGGAATCTTCTATCATTATTTGGTTGCTGGGTGCCTCAGTGGGTGTAGAAAACATGGGTGATGGATGCATTCCTTAAAATGACACCTCTGCTTGAGTTCAAGCTACGTTAATGCCTTTTTTTTCCACATAATTTTGCATAACATTTGAATAAAATTGCATTATTAGTTTTAAAAGCCTTGAAGAGCTGTCAGGAGWTCACTAGATTCATTCTTTCGTCAGTTTGCGTACTCGCATGAAGAAAACATTTAATCTGAGACGTTGGCTCAGATATTTGTTTTGCAGAGTAAATCCCATTGGAGACTGTGCTGTTTAGCTTCTTAAAACATATTGAAGACCAATGTCTGGCACGAATATCAGCCTTTTTTCTTAATCAGAACATCTGTGGCATCTGGTTTTTGGGTTTGTTTTCCTTTGGACTGTATACTGCTAAATTCCTGCCTACTTATCTTGCACGGCTTACAGCTGTTGTGAGTAACCCAATTTCCTGCTAATAATGCCCTTGAAGGGAGTATTTTTAATGTATTGTTAAATCCCTTTGACCAAAGCACTGATGAATTTGTGTGTTTTCTTTTAGTTGCAGATTAAGGCTCTAAATTCTACCTGTTTATAAATAGAGTAATAAACCTGCTTAAGCACTTGTGTACTTCTGGAGTATAGCTTAAGCTTTTTGGCATTTATTCCTTGTAATGTTTTTATATTTGGACAAAACTGGGAATTTCTTGCCTTTTGAGGATTAAGTTACGTTTTTACATAAATAGAGGAACAATGTGATTAAGCTAAAATAATCTTAAGTCAACCTTCAAAGGATGCATTTCCTTAAATACCATCCTTTTGTCACAGATTTTTTTCACCATATTAGCAGTAACTTTTGATCATTGCAGTTGGAAACTGCACAGATAAGTTGGTTACCTCTGAGCATGTTTAACAAAGAYCATTTAAATGACTTTTATTTCCCTGCTGGTGCGACTTTCCACATGGTATTCAAAGAATTGTTTGGGATGGCTTAATGTTCATTTGCTTTTCTCAGAAATGCTGTCCCATATTCAGTTCTAGGGGTTTCCAGAGTAGCTTTACTAAAATCCTTCCTATTTCCCCTRTCCTCAAATCTTGCTGAGTACCTGTGAGGTGCCTGGGGGAAACACTGGACTGGTTTTGTGCCTGGAAATCAAAAGGGGTTAATGTGAAATTGATACTCAGAGCACAGCCCCAGGTGCTCAGGAGGAGGATGTTGAAGCTTGAGAGCCTCTGTTCCCCCCCTCCGCCCYGGTGTGATTGTGGTCTCATTTCAGACATGGAATATTTAGAGCATATAATAGGATTTTTATATTTACTTATTGCACCACCGGCATGTTATTGTAGGAACAATCAAATAAGTTATATAAATAAATGAGTTATRTGTGTGCAGCTTGTTGAACTTGATATGTTTGGCTATTTCAGCTCTTTTTTTTATTCCCTTCAAGCTCTGGTAACTGCGATCTCCGATAAAGCTCCCTCATACGTAAGGGTCAAAAACTGAATAAGAGGCTGTTAATGGAGCTGAGTGGGAGTTGTAGAGAAGGAAGGATGGGAATAGAATCTGCCTAAAGATTTTTTTGTTTTAGCTTTGGCAGTGCTATAAAATGGAGTGAAGGATAAAAAACCTGATCCTGTCGTTTATTCTGGACTGTTTTGATTAATTTGAGTGGATGGTAATTAATAGGCAGCTGAAAACTGGTGTCTTGTGAGTGGTGACCCTCTCCAACTTGTGGTCCCTCTAGCAGGAAAATAACGGACTGATAAAGGATATTATGTCCTTGTGGTTGAGAACAGTTGTATGTATTTACTGTACAAGGATCCTTCCCAATCAAATTGTTCAAGATGTAGAGAAGTGGCTTGTGTTGAAATTAAATTGATACTGTGTTAATGTAGAACTTAAATTTCCAGGCCTTTTAAAGCTAAATCCTGACTATTCAAGGTAAAGTTAGTTTGGGTGTGTATGAAGTGCAACAGTGTGCAACAGGTGTTCTAGGGGAGTTGCTTGCTGTGCTTGTAAATTTTGGCCTTCATAACTAATATAAAATGTTGTTATTTTTTAAATTTTCTTCTTTATTTTTCTATAGAAAATAATAATAAACAATAGGAATGTGTCTGTTAAATAGTAAGGTAACTTGTACAATCAACAAAAAATTGATTTTTTTTATTCATTTATAGAACAGGCACATGTGACTGATTTTACTTTCCTTGTATACACACATATGTATTTATTTTTTATTTTATTTTAAGGATTGGACCTATCCCATGAGGAGAGAGATGCAGGTATGGCACACTGTTTTTTGCTCAAATATTTTAAATAAATAAATACTGGTGCATCCAGTATAAAAAATAAACTGCCCTGCAGAAGAGCTAGTATCCGAATTCCACTTCAGCTGCAAGGTATCAGGCATGACCATGAAAGAGAGATGACTCTCCAAAGGAGGAGAGACAGAAGTTCTTCTCAGGCAATATAAGAAAAACAACAAAACAAAAACCACCCCAAAACATTTGCTAAGTGTTGTCCTGTTCCCCCAGAATTCCCCAAATGCAGGACTTCGTCTTTGTGAATGTTCTTAATCRATGATCACTGCTATATATCAGAGCTTTGCTTTTTGACATAAATTTTGTTAGGTCACTTAAACAACTTAAAACTTCTGTATTGTGTCAGCTCATTTTTTTGCTCAGGATAAGTTTTCTTTCTGATGTACCTGGTTTTTACGATGGGGAAATAACTGGTTAAAAATGAATATTTTTCTAATTGGAGTGTAAAGCCAGCAGTCTATGTGTCAGGTAACAAGTTCCCTTGAAGCCCACGTTTGTCCTGAGGCTGAGCAAGGTGTGGCAATCTAACCTGAACCTAATCCGAGGAAAGGACCTAATTTCTATTCCAAAATAAGATCTCCTGCACCAAGATCATGTTTCTTCTATTCTGCCAAACAGATTTTCCCTTACCCTGTTATAGATAACACTTGAGATCACGTCTCTCACTAACATGTGAATTACTCGTTTCCATGGGCCAAGTTTGAGTTGAGTGCAATGTATTATTTTAAATAGTTTTGAGCTGGTATTAAATGTCTGTTTTGTCCCTCCTCTAGGAAATTTTACCTGGGCTATTTTTAGGCCCATATTCTTCAGCTATGAAAAGCAAGGTAAGATTTTATGTATTTATTTTCAGAATAGTCTCTCATAAGGATCCTTGGCTTTCACGATTTGTTATTGTGGGGTGTGTGCAAATCTCTCTACAATCCTCTACCTTGTTTCATTTTCCATTTCAATCAAAGTAATAAACTGGGCAATTAAGGGATGATTCCTGTRGTCTGAAGGATAGCTGGGCAGGTATCTCTCCCTCCCTCTTTCCAGAGCGGGTCTGACTACCCCATCACTCCATTGCATGTTGGGGCACTTGGCACTTAAGACTTTTTCTTCTTAACAATCATGAGAGCTAGAGAGTATTTTAGGGGAAAAACAAAGCAAAAAAAAAAAAAAAAAAAAACCTGATTGATTGTCATGTGGTTTGAGGAAATATTTGCACACACACTCTAGCTGGTCAGCTTTGCCTTTTACATGCAAAAGGAAATATTGCAGGGTTGAAATGGCTTCGGTACTAATTTATGTTTTAGTTTTTGTATTAAAATTCTGAATTTCAAATTTGGTCTTAAAGATTTTTTTTAGAAAAAGATAAACATTTGAGGTTTGAACACCGTTGGTGCAGGCAAACTGTTTGTTTATTAAAGGTGTTGCATCAAAGCTGGGAAGCTACATCCGTGTAATAAAACACAGTAAATAGCAGAGCTTGACTTTATTGGAGATGCAAAGAAAAAGGCTGTATGTGCAAGTCTGCACCACAGCCTGAATGATCTGACCTCCCGTGATCTGACTCCAGCAAGAATCCAATGCTAGCTGGAAATTACTGCAACAAGCAGGAACTTGCRAATTCGGGAGAACTGGAACGTGGGCAGAGACGAACAAGTTTGCTAAATGTCGCCTTTGTTGCATGCTCTTTYTATCGTTAGGAATTTTTTTTTTTCTTGTAACTCCTAATGGTTGAGTTTTGTCTTTTTGGAAAGACAAAATAGTTTCATGTGCTATGCCTTGAATATCAAAAAACTAACACTGATTTTCTGTGAGGACTTCATCTATTCCTGTTGTATTTTTAAGTGTAACTTTTCTTTTTATTATTCTGTAATTAAAGTGAATCGTATAGTTAAATCTAAGTTTTTTTTTTTTTTCTCCTACAGCTACCTATACTTCAGAAACATGGAATAACCCATGTAATATGCATACGGCAAAACATTGAGGCAAACTTTATCAAACCAAACTTCCAACAGTTATTTAGGTGAGAAGTGAACATAACATTCAAACCCATAAACAATGAACATCTTTCTTTTAAGGCTTGTTTTCTGTTAACAAGATTTTAAAAAATTTTTTTAGTGTTTTGCTAGCGTTCGTCCCAAGTATTTTCATATCAAAATTGTTGAATTTTTTGTAGGGAAAAAAAAAATCTTGAAAGCAAACTATAAATTATGTTTATCCTGCTAAATTCTGGACAGAAATGAGTCTGCAAATGAGAAATATCTGTTAGTTTATAGAAGTTGTCTTCACTCAGTGAGTTGTTAGCTCTGAGTACAATTTGTCCTGTGAATAGTTAAAAGCACTTGGCATTAACATGTTCAGAAAATATGTACTTCTGGAGAAGCTGCCAGAAAGGCTCCGGAAAAGAATATTGGCCTGTATTTACATATTGATGTTGAGGCTGTGAGTATATAATATATTAATTAAAAATAGAGGTGAATGTTCCGAATTTTTGGGAGAGGTCCTGGGGAACCTACTTGTGTATTTGCCTGTGACAGCTCAGGAGGTGGGTTTTGCTTTTGGAGCCCAGCCTGGAAAGTGAAGCCATGTAGGAATCATCTGCACATGTAGATGTGGTGGCCACATTCAGCAGTGTTGTGTGCTCAGAATAATTGTTTTCATTGCAGATATTTAGTCTTGGATATTGCAGATAATCCAGTGGAAAATATAATACGATTTTTCCCGATGGTAAGTGCTTATGTATCAACGTGATTATATGGGGAGAGAAGTTGTCTGGTAAGATATTTCTGAAGTGACAGGTAGGAAATTTCAAACCTGGGATGCCCAAGGTGAGGCCCTTGAAGAGTTCTCAGCCTTGCGATGCCTGTTAAGCAACAGGGTGGATTATCTCAACTGCACCTTATTTTTCTGTGCTTACGGAAAGGAGGTGTAAATTGTCAGGGAGCACAAGGCTGTATTATTGTCTTCTTTTTCCTGGGCACCCAGTATTTTCATATTTTCAAAAAGAAATAAAATAAAATAGGTCGTGGAAGAAAGCTGGTTATTTGGAAAGTTATTTGACTTGTAGGAAGAATTATTTTCCCTTTTCCCCCATTGAAAGATGGAAATTAGTTGATGGAATTTCAGCTTTATAGCACCTGGAAACATGCGTTTCCTGTGGAGGACTTGAAGTTATTTTAACTTAAATAGTACCCATTACATACTGAAATTTAGGACCAGAATAATTTAATTTGAGCTTTTTTTTTTTTTTTTTTTTAACTTTTAGGTTAGTTTGTAACAGAGCTCAAACAGTTTCTTTCTTTTCCTTCTCCCAGCCCCCTAAAAAATAAAAAATAAAAAAGTCGCCCTCTGACCTCGCTGTGCATATCAGAGGTGATTGTGTTTTTACTGAATGGAAAGGCAAATTGGCCGATGAATTCATCCCTGTTCTGCTCCTGGCAGTATAATGACTTTGGACTTAAAAAACATCCTTTACAAGTCTTGCAGATACATGCATGGTTGTAACTCAGTTTTAGTGTATTTTTAAGAGCCTGGTATGAGTTTTCCCTACAAGAGAATTACCTGGCTTTTCATCTAATCAGCTGTTTCAACACTTTGACATAATTGTCCCTATTTGTGCTGCTTGGTTATGATTTTYTTCCATTTACTTGTGTTGCTAGCTTTGATGATTGTCCCACGATCAGCATCAACTTTCTTACCAATGACACAAGATGTCCAGTTGTGTTTTTATAAATATTTTTCTTACYTCTCTGGGTACAAGAAGAGATTTTGTATTTCCAGCTGCTTTTGTGTCTATCAAGATTCTTCKGTGTTGTAATGTCTAGAGCGTGAAAATGGGGAATATCCAGCTGGATTTGGTCAATCAATACTTAGCATTATTCCATAGAGCTCAATTGTGTCTCAGTTATATATTCATTAGACCTATTTCTGTAACTGAAAATGTCCTTGAAGAACTTTGGGGATTTGATTTAGGAACACGGTTATCTGTGCTGTGGCTGTATCAATGCTGAGACTCTTCACCCCTTCTCCTTGCACCCTTCCCAAACTGTTAGACAAAGATATTTGGAAGTTATTTTCATTGCAGTGTCCTAATTGCTTACATTAGGGTTGTAAGTAACACACTCAGTAGATCTTTATGCATTTTGAAAATTAAATGCACCTGGCTTCATGCTGTTTCTCTCTGACAATTTTATGGATAGGTGGAGGTATAAAGGAAATCTGAATATGCCGTAAAAATGATTGTCTAAGACTGTAGTAACAAAGTGAGTTACTGCCACTTTGTATGGAGACTGTTATAAAAATTCTACCAAATCTATATGCTACTACCATATGCAGTTAGAATCTTCTGAAACTGAGTCTTGTAATTCTTTTTTTTYCCTTTTAGACTAAAGAATTTATTGATGGAAGTTTACAAAGTGGAGGTAAAATCGGATTTACTTTTTTCTTCATATACTAATATTGTGTTGTTAAAGCTTCAAAAAAATTAGTTGGTATGTATTAGATGTTCTTGAGTATGAAATCTTCTTAAATGTGGATGTTTAGTCTGGTTGATTTATGCTGTATTATACAAGTGGAGAACGAAGTGTTGTTCTCTCCTTTTGCCTCAAAACTGGATAGCCAAAACCTTTGCCCATATTTTCTCACCTTAACTATGGACTAATAGGGACTGTCCTTTCTCCAGTGAAGGGACTTAAATCTGCCTTGCAGTCATAGGAATACAGAATTTGTTGCTCAAAATCCTTACAGGAGCAGCCGTCCCAGGGCAGTTACAGACAGAATCTAGGTAGTGATCTAGAGTGAAGTGCAAGACCCGCCAGTTATTCCTCAGAAAGCCTCTTGCTATTGCATAGCTGTTCGTGGAAAGGAGAAACTTGAAAGATTTTTTTTTTCCCATCTACACAAGTAGCTTTTTTTTCTCCTCAGGAAAAGTTCTTGTCCATGGAAATGCAGGGATTTCTAGAAGGTAGGAAACTATGCTTTCTGCTTTTTTATTTTTGAAACCATGGGAATATATTTTTTTCTATTTTATTTTCTGTTTCTTTTCAGTGCTGCCTTAGTTATTGCATACATAATGGAAACGTTTGGGGTGAAGTACAGGTAAGAGCAAGTGGACACTGCATGGCCATGTAGCTATTTGTATGAAAAAAGCTCAAGTAAGAGAATGTTAACAGATAAGAGGTCTGACTGACCTATAGGTGCTAACTTTTAAATCTAAGTGGCTTGAGTAAATAATTTTGGAGAGAATGTAAATGCTCCCATATTGATGCATAAGCCAGTTCTTACGTATTGAGGCTGAGCAAACACTTTCCTCAAAGTGGAGATTTCCATTTGTGTAGCACAAATTTGTCTGCACCCTTCCTAGCTACCTGCTGCTAATGGAAACAAGGTGTTGGCCTAGATACACGGATGCCTTGCAGAACAACTGGGGATAGCAGAGACTCCAAGAGGTTGTTGCAAGTAATGTGTTCAGAAGAGGCCAGTGAGCTGAGGATTGTTACACAGTCACAGTTACACAGACCAGTTCCAGGGAGCTCTTAAAAGTTCTATATTTTCTAATAACTAACAATCAGAAGGAAGACTCATACAATAAACATTTGTCTGTTTTCAACTATGTATTTTTRCCTGTTCTGTTTTACCTGTTTTACCTTATCTCTCCTTGTTTTCTTAAGGGATGCATTTACTTATGTTCAAGAAAGAAGATTCTGTATTAATCCTAATGCTGGATTTGTCCATCAACTTCAGGTGACTTTTTTCTTTCTTCTTGTCTTAACTCAAAAACCATTTGAATCCTCTTGCTACAAAACAGCCATTTCTACTTAGGCATAATGTGTGTGGTAAAAAGAGGTTTCAAATCTCAGAAGTTACAGTACAGGTTGGGAGGAAGGAGTGGGGTATTTTAGTCCATTAGACTTGAGCTTTAGAACAGGAAACCCAGGAGGGGAGAAGAAATGAAAATCCTGTTTTATGCAGTAGCTAAGAGGCTCTGGAATGGTTTAACTGGTAGCAAAAGACACCTGCAAGTGACTGTTTGGAGCATCTAAGGTGCCTCTTGGCAGCTGAAGTCATAATGGTGATAAAATTCCCAGGTCTGTAAAAGCGAAGTGTCACRAAGTGGCTTCATCACTGTATTTCATGGGTCTGGTTGAATTACAGGGAAGCTTGAGGACAATGTGCTGAAACAGACTTGCAGTGTCCCTAACTTGTTACTTGGTTAGCTGGTGGTAACGTGATTGGAATTGCCTGTTTTTCTTTAAACATCTCCTTCCGAAGAGGAGGAATTTGTAGTTCTGAATGTGACGTGTGTCAGCAGAGTGCAGCTGCCAGAGTTGTGCGATTTGTCCTTCTAACAAATCTCCAAAGTTGCTGTACTGAAACCACTTGGTTCGTTTTTGCTGTTTGAATTCYTGCTGGGAACAACAATGAGTTATCTAAACATTTTGACATAATTCTATAAAGAAATTTTTCTCCTCCTTAAAGCTATTTCTTATTGGCCTTTGTTTTCTTCCACTCTGCCCTGCTGACACTTTGTTCATGTCAGAATGGCAAAGAACCTACTTTAAAACCTCTGCTTTTCTGAAAGATACCTCTGATCTGCCCCGGTGAATTCTCTGAATTAGTCCTTTTTTTTTCCCTTATAAAGTACTTTATCAAGCTAATAGCAATATTAATCATCAAATTCTCTCAGGAATATGAAGCCATCTATCTAGCAAAATTAACCATCCAGATGATGTCACCACTGCAGTTGGAGAGATCTCTCTCGGTTCCACCTGGTACTACAGGTACGTCGAGTAAATAAGGTGGAGTTTGGGGGCGTACATGTGAAGTGCTCAGTAAAACAGGCATATACCGAGAAGCTGCTTTTCCTCATGGAGAAGTGTAGGGAAGCAAATGTGCTCTGGCAGGGAAAAATCCTGTCCTTAAAGGATTTTTCCTTTTAAACTTTTTAAAGTTGAATCTTTTAAAAAGTTCAGAGTCCTTGCAACAAAAACTGTCCTGTAGTTCTACTCAAAGCTGCTGTTTATTATAGCTGATATTTTCAGGTGTATTCTTCACCCTTCTTCCTCTACAGGAAGTTTAAAGCGAATGCATGAGGAGGATGAAGAACTTGGGAACATGCAAGTGGCAGCAGCACAGAACGGATGACATCCAAGGACACCATTGTTAGTATTGTCAATTCCTACCAAGAAAGGTGAAGAAAACTCGGGAAAAAAGAACTAATAATGAAAAATGATGAACACACACACACACACACACACACACACACACACACACACACACACAGAGCTTCTTTACAATTACATGTTGCTTTCAGATGTAAATCTGCCTCTGCAACACACTAAGCAACATTTTTAAGATGTTGGACTTCTTGAATGAATAGATGGCACTGATTGTTTTACTCCTTTTTTACACTTTACAGTTTTATTCTAAACCAAGATTTTTGGACTTGCAAAGAGGTATTATTGCAATAATGCACTTTTCATACTTGAAATTTCTTTATTTGTATGATATAAAGTTATTACTTTAAACAAAATGCAAGTTGGGGGGATTTGTTTATAAAGTTATTTGTGTAATTTATAACAAGAGACTTTAGTAAAGAAAAAGTTTGCTAAAATTCACTTTGTTCTCAGTGTATGTTATGATCATGCTCTCAGAAATGTGGCTTTACAAACTGCACTAGGCACTACTGTTGACATTTGTCCAACAGCAACTGTCTGATTTGTATTAACTCTTTACTGTGTTAGAAAACCTCATTATATACTGAATCAGCTTGAGACTCACATTCTGAGGCGAAATTAAGAGAAAATACTGTTCTAAGAGGCTCTACTTTTATGAGATTTTAGTAGAATACTGATTAATTACTTAATAGTCATGCACTAAATTAATATAAGAGCCAGCTACCAATTTAACACACAGTAAGACCAAAATCTTTCAGCCAGCATTAAAAAGCAGTTTGTTAAATTAGGTATCAGATGATTTAAATGTTTTAATGTTAAATTAGGTATCAGTCAGTTGAACAAGCCAGTGTGGTCCAGCTGCTACGAGAACACTGCATCCTGTAACTGGTATTGAAAAAGTAGATCTTGATGCAGCATTTGCATCATTTGAGTTGAAAAATGGGTTAGTATTTGAGAACCGAGGCACAGAGCACCAGATACCAAGAACAAAGTACTCAGCTCCTCTGAAGTGTTAGTCGGTTTGAGGCTCTGATAATGTGTGTCCTTAAGTCTTCCGTTTGGGAATTGTCAAGGCAGTTCATGCAGCTTTAGCTCTTCCTGCTTCCCAGAAGTACAGGGACGGGCACTGGTTGWGCAAGACGGTCTCAAGGCTGCATCCGGCTGCCTTGTTTGCTGCTCAGCTTGTGAGATAAAAGGTAGGATTGAAGTTCTGGCTCCTTCAGAGCTTTGTGTTGACTGAGCAACTTGCRAAGCTGTTAAAATAAGCAGTGTGTATGGGAAGTATGATCTCGTAATTAGACTATATTTCAATAATGAACAGATGGGCTGCAGACTCTGAATTGATATTAAAGAGGCTCTGGGGGATCTGAGCAGCCGGCCTCCTTCCTTGTACTCTGGCTATCCAGACACATCCGTATCAACGTCCTCCAGGAGCCTCCCAAGGAGCAGCTTGCTCTCCAAGGATGTAAGCAGCAGCCTAGTCCAGCCTGGAGGAGCACATGAAGAACAGAGCGAGCCCGAAGGCTGAGGGCATCGCTGAAGGCCGAGATGTTTGAACACGAAGGCAGAACTGCGAAGCCATTTGCACTGCGAGGAGCTTTCGGGTTCATTCAGGAGCTTGTTTACTTTGTAGGAGCAACGCTGGCGCTGTGTGCTCAAGCCAAGCTGACCACGCCTGGGCCTTGCTGGTCTCGGCTTAGTCACTGCTGCTCGCCGGGCCTCCCTGGGGAGCCGGCAGAGTGTGGGCCTGCGCCGCCTGCCTCGCTGACCTGAGAGCTGAGCTGTTCTGTCTGGGGTGGAAACACTGCCCGCCGTAACACAGTCTGATACAACAGAAACAGAAGGAGGAGGAAATGTTCTTGCAATAAGTCAAGCCGAGCAAAAGCATCTGGGTGAGGCTTTATGGCCTAATAATCCCTTCTCGTGCGCAAGGGGAAGGCCGTGCTGGGCGTGCAGGGAGCGCTCACGCCAGCGGAGGAGAGACTCGGCCAGCAGACGGGCTTTTCTGCCCCTGTTCCCTGCTACCTGCTTTGGGGATGGTCCCAGGGCAGGTTTTTCTTTAGGTTTGTGTTTTTTAATATGTGCCGGTATGACAGAAACCTTTTAGTTTGAGAAGTTTTGTTACCCATTCTAAGAACTCCAATGTGTTAGTCTCGCAACGCTGCTCAGCACTGCTGGTTTTGCAGTTGGGGGCGTTTATTATGTGCTCTTAMGTTGACTCTTTAAAGCAGCCTCTGGGGCTGTGGGGAGCGTCTCKGCAGCTTCAGCAGGAGGCCGGGTGGGCAGCTCGCCCACGTCGTGTGGGGGCAGGAGCCGTCTCGGGTGGCTCAAGCTTCTGATGAAACCAGGCTGGGAACCAGAGCTGCTGCTCAAACCCGCTTCCTATTTCGCAGCCCCCGGGGTCCCTGGGGAGGGCTGGGGCTGAGACGCAGCTGCACCAGCCCTCGTGATTCATCTGCCTSTCCGTGGCCGGGGAGCCGTGCTCGTGTGCAGGCCGGGTCTGTGGCGCCCCGGCTCCCGGTGCTTCCCAGGGGAGGCTCTTTCACAAACCAACACGCCTCGTGACTAAGGCTTTCCCCCGACCCCCCTTCGTAGCCAGCCTGTGAGCCCTTACTCATCTCTTCTAGCGTTCTTCCTTGTGCCTGCCTTGCAGACTACACCCTTTCCAATCCCAAGGGATGCCGAGATTCAGTTTTTCCTCAAACATATTTTTTGTGATCTCCTGTGTCTTGCAGTTAGCTTGCTTCACTTGTGGTGTGCTTTCTGAAGATCCCGAGGTAAAAACAAAGCTGAGAATTGGTGGCAGGGATCCCTCGCTGTGGGTTTAGCCCATTGCTACAGGCACCATCTTCCCATGCCAGATTTTGGTWCCTTGGTGTTCTCTCTGGTTCAGGAGAGCCCCCAACCCCACGGGGTCCYCACAAGGTGGCTCATGAGGAGTCCTTAGACTTAGTGCCTAGGAGTAGCCCTAAAGCGTGAGGCCTCCAACTGACCTGTCAGCTAAGGAACAGGGCAGCACCTCCCCTGGAMCACGGTCCCTCTTTGTCCCTCATGAAGAGAGCATCTAATAGCCCAGCCGTTACACCGGGGTGACAGCACCTTTTCTGACTAAACCTCAGGCTCTGTAACCTCAACTGCGTGGATAGTGGGCATGCCAAAGCTGACAYGTCACCTCTGTCACAAAGAGCTCTTCAAAGCCATGCTGAGGAGCGGGACTAACCCCAGCTAAGGACCGTCATGCAGCCCCCCCAAAAAAGTGAGGCTTTTGGGCCAATTCAGTTGTGTTRCAGTGATCCACACTGGGTACACAAGCACCTGCTCCTCACATGTACTAATCTTTTCATTAACTCATTATGAGGGACCTGGAGTTATTTAGAGGGTATAGAGAATATGGAATTTAAGTAATCCACTTAGATTTAGTATAAATTCAACTTTGATTAAAACTGAAACAGGTAAGAAAACCACAAAAATATAGCTGATTTTAAGTAGTAGTTCAAATTTAGGGCTCGGGAAATGTACTGTTTTAGCAGTTTGCACTCAGGGTAGAAAACAGAGTCCTGAACGACTCGAGGAGCTGAGAAGCTGCTGAGAACAGAGAGGCCGGGTCACCCCTGGCGCTCGTGTCACTGCAGCCTGGGGTCTCTCTGCAGCCGCCCCTATTGCACCCAATGTCCTGAATACAGGGTCAGCTAAGGAGAAGAGCACCCAAGGGGTTTGTAACCAGCAGCACAGCTCYGTGCTTCACCCATATCACACATATAGGCTCATGCTGCATGCCAACCTGCAGGCAGAACAGAGCAAGATGAAAAACAGCAGACAGAGCTGGCAGTCTTCATTTATTCAGCTTAAAGATTTTTTTTAAAAAATAATCAATAAATAAAACAGACATCACCAAGGAAACACTATATTGAGTGGAGTACCGTCCGGACCATTAAATAGAGCCCCCACCACAGCTTAAAGTAGCTCTCCAGAGCACAATGCAAAGAACGCGCTGTAAGGCGCAGCCGCTCACAACCAAGACGGGCTGTTCTGGACAAACCTTCATGTATTTATATAATGCCCTATTCAGAGATGCAGGATTTGTCATTCTCTTCACACAAAACACTACTGTTGAAACAAGGGCTTTGTACATTATTTGCTTGCCAGCAGTGGCAAAAGTGCTAAAAGAATTTTCCCAACATTATAGCGAGAGGGATGCTCCTAAGCAGCAGCAATCCCTCGGGACCAGGGTCTGGGATTGCTCTGCCAGCTGGCAGTGCAAAATGCCCAAGTGGTTACCAGCAAAACCACCGTGGCCCTGGCCCCGAGGAGTTCAAGTACAGCACGTTGGCCAGGGGTGGTCAGTGAAGGCCAAGGCTTTACTGCTTTTCACAGGCATCAACTGCCAGTCCCAAATCCCACCCCCCTGGAATCTTAATGAGATTCCCCACTAAAACGGGATATATTCTGCCTGTCAGACATTCCAGTTTCTCAGGTACCTTTGCCCTGCCACAAACCATGGGTTTGTTTTGTCAGAAAACAAGTAACTACCCTGAAAAATATAGTAAATTATCAGCTAAAGTGCAGGGCCCCAGCAGTATTAAGTTGCATCCATTTACACTCCCAAGTGTTTGCTTTTGTACAACCTGTAAGGATCTCCCCTACCAGTGCTTGCCAKAAGTTCAATTTTGGAATATAGTGCCTATAAAACTTCAGGTACACGAACATCAACCGCACTCAAGTGAGGTTTCGTGGAAAGAACCCACCAAATTCCCATTCCACATCCCTGATGCTGCGCAAGAGAAGCGTCCCCACAAGTCCCATCTTCCATCAGTGAAGTACAGAGAGGAGCACAATCCCATGACCTGGACTTTGGCTACCGAGAAAAGAAGCGCAAAACTTTAGAAAAATACAAGGCAAGAAAAAATTTGAGATAAAAATATATACCTTTGGTTAAAAACCATCCCCTTAACAAGATCCTCTGTAACCCAGCTAGAACAAAAAAAGCTTCACTTTGACCGAACAGTAGTAAAAATTAGTTCTAAGAGCTCATTTCCTACCCCAGAGAACCCTCCTAAAATGTCAGTAAGGTTTTTTGCAGGTTTTACACATCTTGACGTTGAGTATTTATAGAGATTGTTATATTTGCAGCAATGAACTATATAAATTTTCCACAAAGAGAATGTTCGTCGCACAAGCTCCTCCACCAACAGTCCTTAACGAAGAAAAAGACTCTAAGTTCTTAATTAAAGAACCGTTGAAACATGTAATTCTCTTCAGATACTGAATAGCCAAACTTCTTGTAGAAAGCCACGTTTTTTGGCAGACACTCGAGAGTAATTTTATAACAGTTCAGCCTTTTACTGAGCAACGTAAGGGTGGATGTTAATCTGGAAGAGACAGAAAACCAGAGGTTAAAAAAACTGAACACTGAATCAATTAACTGAAGCTGAAGATTTTAGTAGAAGCTGCTTTTGAAAACAAACTTAAGGACATTTAGATTCCTACAAGAAATACAATCCAAATTTTCCATGGGAAAAACTCAGAAAGTGCTTTTATTGGCCCTTTTCCTTCCCCCCCCCCTCCCCCCCCCAAATCTCCACAGAAAGCAGCATTCCAGCTAATTTTCCCCATGAAAACCACCGACACTTTTGGAGATGCACCTATTCTTGAGCAGGTTACGAGGCCAGTGTAAATGCCTGCTCACCACAGAGCGGCCTTACTCCAGTCATATGGACGTTTCAGAGCAGCCAGGGTTTCCCCGAGTACRCAGGACAGCTCCCATCCCGAGGGAAAAGGCAATCCCATGTCCTGGAGGCTATTTGTGTTTCTGCTGAGAGGACCTCAGCTCACACTGCCAGCTGGTGATACCTCTTGACCAAGTTCTTTAGGGTGTCTCAGCAGGGGAGGATCTGCCAGGCCATGCTGGGGAGCTAAAACGCTGCTCTGGGGTCTGGTGAGCAGCCCCATGGTGACTGCAGCCTGCAAGCCAGCCCTGCAGCCCCAAAGAGCACAGAGGAGAGGCAGGTAGAGCAGGGAGGGCAGCAACCACCCCCAGCGCCCAGAAAGGGACAGGCTGGTCGGRACAGCCACCAACGGGCACCACGTCCCCCTGCCACCCCGAGTGGCTCCAGGCTTGGCTCATCTCATCCGCTTGCCCTCGTGAGGTGACCACAGATAAGGGGCTCCTCCCCTGCCTGGTGATAACCGGCCAAGAGGGTGAAATACTTACAGTTTACCAAGCTGCTTTCCTCTGCACTCCCCACTCACTACTACGTCTTCTATCCTTCCTCTCTGTGAAAGGACAAGCAAGGGTTAGTTCAGCAGCACACTGCTGTTTGCATTTCCCTCTTGCTCCGTGTTTCTTGCTGGGAATTTCTGCTAACGGGATGCAGCTTCAGTGATTCCCGCYGTGGCCGACATGCTCCTCGTGCCCCTTCCAGCCCCCAGAGCAGRAGCTGCCCTCCACTGCAGCCGTTCTCTGGCTCCCTGTTCCACACGTCTGCCTGGGGCTCTACAGAGATCCTCAGCCAAGGCTCTACCACCAAGCCTGACTAGCTCAAAAGTTTCAGGACAAGAGAACGGGGCAGGCATCAAACTGCTCTTCACCTTAAGTCAAAGCTTCYTTTTACTATTTAGTTTAACTCCTAAGAGAGCAGCAGCTAAAAGATGCCTTTTCGCTGACACAGGAGAACATATTTTGTCACATAGCAGCACCACAAAAATAACCAGACGCAGTTTAGGGACAGGATCTTTTTCTCCACGTTGCAGCTGCAGTGAGAGAACGTACCTTTGCACAGGAGTGAGTGAATTTATGCTCTATAACCAGTGTTGCCGTAGCAACAATCTGCCCAAGATTGATATCTTCTATAACAGTGACATAGTAATCTCCAGATCTCTTCATGTGCTCAAATGTTTCTGTGGGAGCAGACAGACATTCCAACGGTCACTTCTAACACTGGCAACAGATTCTGAATGCAGATCGCTGAAGAATTCAGCATCACAGGCCGTGGTGAAAATGGTAACAGAAAACTCCCAAAACCCCAAAAGAGACAAAATTGGGATAAAGGAGAAAYGAAACAAATGCCTTTCCTTAGCTGCTAGGAGAACCTTCCTTCCTCAGCATCTCCACAGACGCAGCAGCCCCAAGGTGGCAGTACCCACACCAGCCCTGCTTACGTTTCAAGCAAGCCAGTGAAATGAGCTCGTAGCTCTTAACCATGGAGGAGCAGGGACAAGCTCCTGCCCCGCTGCTGGCACTGCCATCGTTGAGCCAGGACGAGCCATCCCCACTAACCTGTCACGTCCCTCTGGTGCAAAAGCCAAGAGGCAATTTAGCCCTTTGAGGTAGCAGCAGCTGAATGCAAACTGTAGGGCCAAATTCTGCCTTGAAAGATTAMAAAAGTTCCCCTGGCACCAGTCATATCCAGATCTACATCCAAATCTACATCCAGGTAGATTTGCTTTCGGCAYCAATATCTTTTGGTCCCAGCAATCTCTCTGAAAATGCCAAGAAATAATGATATACTCACTGATAAACTGCTCTGGGCTTACAACTCCGGTCTCAGTCAGCTGGCCCAGAACCTTGAAAAAGCCTGTTATAAAAGAGGAGAGGGGAAAAGGGATTCAGTGAGGTATAAAGACACAGTTGGCGCCAAGGGCACAGAACAACCCGCGACGGCTGCCTGCAGAGCTAACAGCCCCGGGGCTCCATCTAATCGCTTGCACGTAAAATGCAGCGTTCTGCACATTGCACAAGGAGACCGTAATCTTAAAAATCAAAATTGACCTTGAGTACGTTTGAGCATCAGCTAACGTATCAGCAAACTGCAACTCGAATACAGCCAGAACACACGCCACTTGCACTCAAACAAGAAATGTATAAGACTGAAATTATCTAAATATTAAGCTAAACATTCAGAACAGCCTTTTTTTCCTCTCTCACCAATTTCAGATCTGAAGAAACATCTATACACTAAAAATAATATGCTTGTTTACCTTTATTAAAGGGAACAGTAAGAACAGCTGTATTCCCTWTCCCAAAGGGTGAACAGGGAATCATGGATCATCTATGAGAGCTGGGGCTGTTCAGCCTGAAGAGAAGGCTGAGGGGAGACTTGATCAGTRTCTATAAATACCTTAAGAGAGGCAGTGAGGAGGAGGGGGTGGCCTCTTTGCAGTGGTGGCCACTGATGGGACTAGAGGAAACAGCCACAAATTGAAGCACCAAAAGTTCCACAGGAACTTACGGAAAMATTTCTTGGCAGTGAGGGTGCCCGAGCCCYGGCCCAGGCTGCCCAGAGAGGCTGGGGAGGCTCCTGCTCTGGAGATCTTCCCAACCCRCCTGGATGCAGCCTGTGCCCCGTGCTCTGGGTGACCCTGCGTGTGCAGGGGGTTGGACTAGGTGATCTCTAGAGCTCCCTTCCAACCTTAAGGGTTCTATGATCTGTAAGACTTGAGTTTTAAAACTGTTTTTTCAGCTTATTAACAGAGTAGAAGCAATTTTGAATGTCACCCAGCATACAATCATTCTAACACCAAGTGCTCCAATTCCTTTCTGTTAAAGATAAATAACCCCRGTGAGCTCAAACAAGCAACCCTTACCTCCCGAGAGATACCTCAGGAGCACAYATCATCTGTCCCAGCGCCCAGCTTTAGCCCGGGATCACCGTTAAACAGGACCTACCCCGGTTTAAGTCGGCTGTGCAGAGCGGTCTCATAACGAGCCCGTCTCCCGGGTCCAGCGGAGAAATGGCCGGGGAGAAGGTGGCCGTGTTCTCGCTCCAGTCGAGCTCGTGCAGGATGCTGGGGTCGAACATCGGCGTGTCGTCGGGCATCACGGCTGCCACGGGCATCATGGCTGCGACGGGCACTCTGCAAGACACCGCAGGACTYAGAGGGCACGGGCTGCTTTAACATCATTTTAATCAGCAATTATTTAATTTTAATTTGGTATCATTTAATCGTTGCAGTTTTAAATATTTTTTTCCTGGTTACACGATGCCACAGGATGCTGCCTGGCATGTAAAGCAGGGTAGAAGGAAGCAGAACTTGGTCACTTTATCTTTCCAGCGAAGCTCAACTTCACCAGACTAGTACACCGGGTTAAGCAAAGAGCACACGCTATCTAAAGTCAACACAAAGGCAGCCTTGATGTTTGGGCTAAGAAGTTGCTTTTGGAAGGAAAACAATAAAATAAAATATAAAATAAAATATAAAATAAAATATAAAATAAAATATAAAATAAAATATAAAATAAAATATAAAATAAAATATAAAATAAAA
>NW_020456043.1:1464428-1466231 GCF_003342845.1 Nothoprocta perdicaria | reverse complement strand
AAAATAAAATATAAAATAAAATATAAAATAAAATATAAAATAAAATTTGACTAGGATATTTAACCTCTGCATCAGTTTAACAAGGAAAGCCTCAAGCACTCTCCAGACACACTGCTAACGTCCTGTGACCTGAATCTAAGGTGATTTGCGTATATTCCTCAGGGTTTAAGCTGGCGGTGGGAACAGTGCGGTTTTTAAGCCAGGCCTATCGCAGGTAGGTGTTCAGTGTCTGAGCCAAGCGCAGCCGCRCAGAGAACACGCACAGTCCCATAGGTGCCCGGTGCCAGGACCCGTTTGTCCCGCAGCCCTGTTTGCTCTGTGTGTTTGCAGAGCCCAGCGCCACCTCAGCTATGAAGAGCAGCGCCTTATTGTCCATTAACAGATAAAAACAGCTGCCAAAGCCCCGGGGAGCCACCTGTTAAAGATTAAAAAAAGGAGCTGCGACTGTGTGTTATTTGGGATTAGGGGCACAAGGAAGCAGGGGGATATCTGTGGGATTGCCGGATACAGGGAAACGACTCCTGCTTTCTCGTGGGTGGAGTATCTGGTGGGATCCTGCAGTGAACAGAGCTTATCACAGCAACCCCTTCATGGAACCCCACAAGATGGGCTAGTCACACACCGACAGGTCAAAATAAAACACCGACGAGAAGCAATGTCAGCATGACCACTACTGCCCATGTTATTCCAATATTCTCATCCCAGGAAGCTGCCTAGAAAGCGCAGAAGCTGCTGTCTGMGAAGCATTTCCCTGCAGCGTGCCAGTACTGGAGCAGAAAGCAGATCCAGAACCCAACTGAAACAGCTTCTTTAACAAAAAAGATGACTTTTTTTTCCCTATGCCACCTACTGGCGTATGTGGGCCTTCAAACCCATCCTCCCTTAAACAACCTCAGATGTAAACGTGAAAAAAAAATAGTTAAATAGGAACAGATATTCTCATTGCACTTGAGTGCCCAAAGTGAATCGATAGGGAAAAAGTACAAAGAAAAACCTTCCTATAGATGGAGAATAAGAAATGAGAGTGAGTTTTCGTAGTCCCGGGTTTGGCTGTTACCGATCAGCTCCTGCTGATGCACRCAGGGGACTGCAAACCCATAAAACCCAGAACAAGTGTTTTCTTTATGTCAGGCCTAAGCAAACCCAGGGCCTGCCTAGTCCGAGCGACTTACCTGGCATCTCTTTCGAGACCTCAGTTATTCTAGCGCTGCTATTTACCCGTCCCGGAAAAACCCATCCCCAAACCCACGGCTGGCCGCACAACTCCCTCCAATAAGGTGCTGCTCAAGACGCAGAGGCCAGTTTGCACCTCAGCTCCCATTGCAGGGCACTAAGCGCGCACAGCAATACAAGAGCACAAGAAGCGAATTAAGAAATAATCTCTCCAAGCAGCCGGGTGGTTTTATCCCAAGGGATGYGCTGGTACTCGGTTTCCCGACTGCCACGGGCGCACCCGGGTTGGAAGCAGCGGCTTCGGTCGCTTCCCGGCGTCGGGAAGCGCAGGGAAAGGCGCTGGCTGAAGACGGGGCCCCCCGGGGCCGGGACGCCGGGCCTGTGCCCGGGGCTGAGCCCGTTCCCGGGGGTTGGGGGTGTCCCCCCCAGCCCGGGCTGYTCCCCACACGCGGCGCTGCGAGAGCGGCGGGCCGGGATCCCCCATCCCGGGCTGCCCCCAGCGCGGCCGCCCGCTCCTCATCCCCGGCCCCAGAGCCCCCCCGAGGCGCCGCGGCACGAACGCGCCCCCGGTGCCCGCCGCGGGACGGGGGTCCCCGCCACCCCCCGCGGTACCGGCCCCCCCGCGGTACC
>NW_020456043.1:1433090-1464063 GCF_003342845.1 Nothoprocta perdicaria | reverse complement strand
CCTCCCGCTCCGGGGCCCGGTTGCGGCCGGGGAGGCTCATTCCGCCCCATATCCCCTTCCAGGCGGGCTGTTTCCCCACACCGGCCGCGGCAGCGGCGGGCTGGGAGGGGACGGTGCCCGTGGTGAGGGCGGCTGCGGCGCGTCCCGGCCCGCAGAGCCCTTCCCGCTCCCGGGACAGCGCCTATCCCTGCGGGGGATGGGGTTTCCCCACACAAYCCGCCTTCCAGTGAACTTGCCCGTGCCCAGGTGTGTGGCAGCCCCTCGCTTCCACCGCTGGCCTCTGCCTGTCTCGCCGCCTTCTCTCATCTGCCCTTGCCGCTTCTTTGTTTATTTTACAGTCTTCTTTTTTAGCTAATTCATTTTTTACTTGGGCTGTATTTTCCATAAAGATTTTGATATGTGTGTTCACAGGCCCCATGGCTTTCCTCCTGCATAAAACAAAGCCCTAGCCTCGGCCACAGGAGGGTCACCAACCATCTATAGGTGCCAACGTGGAAGCCACACGTCTCTAGGCAGTTTCCACCATGTGGTCGCTCCAGGTCTGTTTCCGTGCAGGTTTCACATGGGTTTGGCCCTAAAGAGCCCCTAAGGAGGCTGCTTGGCTGCATCGAGCTGCTTGGTTGGTCACATTGACCTGTTTGGTTGGCCGTGTTGAGCTGCTACTTGGTTGGCCGTGTTGAGCTGCTACTTGGTCGCATTGACCTGCCTGGTTGGCCATGTTGAGCTGCTTGGTTGGCCACGTTGACCTACTGCTTGGCCACGTTGACCTGCTTGGTTGACCACGTTGACCTGCTTGGTTGACCACGTTGGGCTGCTTGGTTGTGTTGAGCTGCTTGGTTGTGTTGAGCTGCTGCTTGGTCACCTTGAGCTGCTTGGTTGGCCACGTTGAGCTGCTGCCCTCTCATCCCGGCTCCGCAGGGCCGCGGGGCCCTGCAGCGGGATGTCTCCGGTGAACGCGCTGCACGAAGGTTCCTTTTCTGGGCGAGGAATCGCAGGGGGCAGCAGCTTTCACCACAAAAGCATCAGCCRCTTTGATGCTCCCCGCCTCTGGCGCGTTAGTCCTGCAGGCACCATTACGCTTCAGGGGTAACGGGCCGTGTTCGGTGGCAGCGCCAGGAGTGGAGTGGGAGGTGGAGGATTTTTTTTTATTCTTTCCCTTTCAATTAAAAAAACCCCCAAAACCTTGTAGGGATCGCTTTGAGGTTTCTGCTGTGTGAATACCTGAGGTCAAGCCGTGTGTATTTCCCAGGGCAAGAACAGGGTAATTACAGGTGCTCCTGAGGCATTTTCCATGTTTCTCCYTGCAGTTTCTCCCTCAGCATGAATCAGGCTCTGTTGTCACAACAATAATCAACATTATTTCTTTTTCTGTTTCACTTCCTCAGCCTCAGAGYGAGCAGATGACTCCGGCCACCCTCCCGGAGCCTGGAGGCTGCCTTGGTGACCAGTCCTGCCAGCTCTTCCTTGCAAGGGCAGCCTCCCAGAGCCCGCAGAGAAGACTGCGGTTGGAAAGATCTAAAAAGTGCTAGAAAATGAATAATGCTTCCTGCTCCCGTGCATTGAAGGAGGCTGGAGAACGCCGCTGTGGCTGCTTAAATGAAGCACTTGAGAGGGTYGATGCGTTGCCACTGGGTGAAGGATGTGGAGGTGGCTCCTCTGAACTCCCTCCGTGGAACCTTTTCTTCTGTGGCAAGACAAGGCTGACGCTAAGCTCAAACGCAGGATCTACTTTGCAATTGCTGAGACAACACCGTATGAGCGCGAATGGCCACAGGGGGTCAGCCCAGCTCTCCTCGCTCGGCAGGGCTCCTGTAGGCTCCGTGCGGCCAGTTCTGGACCAGGCTCATCCAGATGCATCCTCCTGGTGTCCGTCAGGGTCAGCCAGGGACCTCCTCACCCGGGAGATGCATCCGGCGGAACGTCCCTCCAACCTGCATCGGTGTCAGCAGCCCTGGAGCACTGCAGCAGAGCAGTGACCTCCCATTGGGATGAGGCTGCTTGTGAGGGACACCTTTCCTGAGACTCCTGAACSCACGGGGGACACCAGAACCGGCTGCACAGGGAGCCCTCGCTGGGAAGGGGCCCGGGCGCCCAGCCTGGGGCTCCTGCTGGGCTCTGGCCTCTGCCCCAGGTGCCACCAGCCCCGCTCTAAAGGTCGTGCAGCCAACGGGTGAGACTCCCGGCGGCCTCCGGAGCCGGGATTTGGTTGCTAGACAGCAAGGGGAAAGGTAAAATAATACATTTCCACTTGTGGCACGGACGTGCTCATCTCTGCCAGCTCYGCTGCGGCAGATTTTGTTGCAAAGGAGGGGAAAAAATCAGAAAAAAAAGGCAGGGAATTGCTACCCTGTGTAGCTGCTGCGTGTCACGAGCACGGGAACAAGGCAGCTGCGAGGCTCGGAAATGCGGATGCGGGAAGGCAGCCATGCACTTGCTTGATGTAAGTGTCTTAGGCTGCAACACACCCTGCTTCATGAGGAGAGAAGCAGCTCCCTGCTTTCCGTTGGCCCTATGACACAATGCACCAGGAACGGCCRGAGCCTCCCCACGCTGCAACTGTTGACGTTCTGCTTTGGAAACGGGTGCTCAGGGCTCGCTGGCCCCGGGGGCTGCTCTCTTCGGCTCTCTTTAACCTCCCCTAGATAAGGTTATAGCCCCTCGCAGCTGAGCAAGAGTGGGAATGTCCAAGGTGTTTGGAAGGAATGCCTGGAATGGCTCCGTGTGCCGGGAAAGCGTGGAGACACGGAAGGGTCTCCCTGAGGGATGCCCAAGCCTAGAGCTGCATGGAGCTGCAGGGAAAAGCTGGAGCAGCAGCGCACGTGGCCGCCTGGGATGTGGGAACTGGTATTTCCTGGGAGCCTGTGGTAATGTTGGTGCAGTCATGAAAGCAGAAACCCATCTGGGATGGGGCTGCTGCGCTGGGAATGATTATCCCATCTTTAGCGGAGAAGTCAAGGCAGATTTAACTGCAGGGGGAAGGGAAGTGTTGGAAAACGCTGTTGTGGAGGAACCCCTGGCYGAGGCTGGTGTCTCTGCAGCGGCTGAAGACGTGTGTCCTGCAGCTTCAGGTCATCTCCTCCCTCCTGCCCTGGCCCAGGAGCAAGTTTTGTGCAGGAACCSCCACCTGAACCCAACGCCATCGCCGCTCTCCGTGCTGTTACCCCAGACCACACTGTGATTCATGCATGGAGTGTAGAAAAGCAGCGGAAAAAATAAATATTTGGGGATTTTTCCTTGTTCCTAGCGGGCAGCCGAGCAGGCTGGAGTGAAGGTGGGATCTGGGATGGGCAGTGCCAGAAATTCTCGTGGCCTTGGAGACCTGCAGAGTGGCGGCTGCTGGCTCGGGGCAACCTGCCCCCTGCACGGGGCAACCTGCCGAGAGGGGGTCGGGGCAAGAGCACCAACCACGTGTCGTTCATGCACTTTATCTTTTTCAATGTATTTATGGGAAACTCCCTGAATTCCCACCGTCTGCCGCATCTGGCTGCAAGCGGCTTCCCGTTCAGGAATTATTTGTTTGCCGGGGCTGGCAGTGGTGTTGCTCTGCTCCAGGATTAAGGAATAGGAGGAATACCCGAGCGGCTTTTATCCCTTCCCACGACCCCTGGCCACTTCCCGAGGTGATGGGGGAGGTTTTGGGGAAGCGAAATTGAAAAAAACATGAGGGCGATTCCCAGCCGGAATCACCGCTGGCACTCAAGTGTCCAGCCCCAGAGTCACCCACTTGTTTTACACCCCCCCCTTTTCCAGGCAGGAAATCCAAATACTCTGACTGAAAGTCCAAAAACATTTTCAGAAGGAGCAGATTCCTTCACTCCTGCATTCCATGGGATGAACCCCWTGGATTTACTTATCTTTTGCAGGGGTCTCGCAGCGCTGAGCAGAGGGCAGGACGATTCCCCGTGGGAGACCAGGCTGCGGAGAGCAGAGCACCTTTGTGAGCTGACACGCTGCGATTAGCAGGGGGTTCTCTTGTGGCTAATATAGGTTGTGCTTGCACTGCAGTCTCAGGGGTAGCGTTTGTGGAAAATCTGTGTGKGGGGGGATCTCTTTTCCAAAACTTTGGGAAATTTTCTCCTCATGAGGCCTCAAAAATCAGCCAACAAGGTACCAGATCAGGAGGTGTTGGGGAGGGGCAGCCACATGAGCAGTGTCAGGTGCAGGGACCTGTGAGGACGCGTTCAGGCTGACCCCAAAGCGGGTTCTGGTGGCCTGGCTCCCTCCGCATCAAAGGGAGCAGGAGCAGAGTGAGACGTGGGGCTTGTTCAGTTGGGATGTGATGGGGTACAGGGGAGCCCGGGAGGGGAGAAGGACGAGGATGGGAAACACAGACCTGCAGGGAAGGGGAGGGTTTAGCGAACAATTAAATGGTTACAAACTGATCAGGGAAGGAGGTGGTTTTTCCACAGAACCCCAGAATGGCCGAGGTTGGAAGGGACCCCGTTGCAGAGCACGGGGTACCCGGGCGCATCCMGGCGCCTTGGGAAGATCTGCAGAGCAGGAGCCTCCGCAGCCTCCCYGGGCAGCCTGGGCCAGGGCTCGGGCACCCTCACACCAAACAAGTTCTTCCTCACGGCCRCACGGAGCTGCCTGGGCTTCACCTTGTCCCCACTGCCCCTTGTCCTGGCACTGGCCACCACCCAGAAGAGCAGCAGCTGCGCAGSACTCTGCTCCAGCATGTCTGAGCACAAGAACCAGCAGTGGAAACTGCGCATTAAATAAAAGATTTTACTTTTATTTAAAATAAAATGCATTTATACATAGTCTTGAAACCGCAGRCTACCGGAACGCAACACTGCTCATTACTGGGGGGCAGAAGGTCCCTCCCCTACCGCGTTGCCTCTGCGCCGGTGCCGTGGCCGGGGAGGTCCCGGCCCCGGGGAGCGCTCGCTGAGGGTGTCGTGGCAGAGCTCTCAAGTCAAACTTAACTTAGATAAAAACATCCGAGGCTGAAATGAGGGGGGGGTTGCTTTTCAGGTGGCTCCCTTACAAGCRTACTATCGTTAATGCTGATACACCAGATCTATGCAATATTTTAGCTGGCTTGTGAGACTAGTTAAAAAAAACTGTACAATTTTATAAAATTTGTGTTTTTACATTAGTTACACAAAACCTATACTTCATAGACCTTTACTTCATATTGAAATGAAAAATGTTTGCATATCGTAGGCAGAACGGTGACTATGCTGGTGAATACTAAAAGTGTCATAATACAATATGGTGTAAAAATTAAAAACAAACAAAMAAAAAGGACAATATAAATGATTATCAAAAGGAAAGGTAACAAACAAACCAAGCTATAACAGACAGCCTATCAGAGGGTCGTTTTCAAGGCCACACGCAACTATCTTCAAAGTAATGTCAGGCACCTGCAGCAGTCCTGGTGCATGTAGTGTGAAATAAAGATCAAAATGCTACTAAAGKGGGGGGACAACTTCAAAACAGGAGGTCAAATTTACAGAATAAAAACAACACAAAAGGCAATAAACCACTCATGCACTAAACATGATAAATAGACTTCATATAGCTTAAGCCCTGGATGGCTTTTAAAGAAGATGGCTTTGAGTTCTCTTGGAAATTTGGCTATTTTAGGTCAGTCACATCTTATGCTGATCTGCCCATTGYAGTTTGTATCTGAAGGCGACAGGCAGAACTACCTGGCCCAGATACTGTCTCGTTATAGCAAATTAACAGAAGTGCTCATTAGTGCACACAGATTAACTGGTCTGGTAATGCAAAAATTTTCATGATAAAAAAAGATACATTTCAAGCTTACTTTATTAAGCAGCATATTTCAAATAACAGCTTTTTAAAGTTAAATATTAATATGGCCCTGGGGTTTCCTCTCCGTTTACAGKACGCGGACTCACACCCAACCACTGGTCAGTTTGTAGAACATCTCCTCATCCAGGCTCTCGTTCTGATCCTTGGCTCGTGTCGACAGGAAGATGTAGCCGCCGATGAACTCGTGGACCACCTTGCAATCCACCTCCGTGCAAATGAAGGACACCCGGACGTCGTCCGCAAACTCCACAGTCACCTGGAGAGCAAAGACACCAGCTCAGGCTCCGCAGCGCCCGCAGAACAAGTGACAGCGGCTCACGCTCTTCCTCCCTGCCACCCTCCTCTTCGCTATGGAAGAAGACACCCTTTGTGCTGTCTGAACAGGACGCAGCCGTGGGCATCCCGGCACAGGTTGCTGAAACGTTTAGGGACAGAAATATCTTTTATTGCTGGGGAGGGAGGAACAATTCCCCCAGGCCTCGGTAACTGCAGCCCTGTGTCTGCACCTCTCCCTTGCCAGCAGTCTGTATTTCCTTTGCTTCAAAAGGACTGGGGACTGGACAGGGAGTTGTGGAGGGCTGGGACCGGCTTCCAGGTGTCCGGTTTTCCCAGTATGTTCTGGTTTTGTCGGATGAGGTTTTGCAGTGGAGCTTGGTTTCTTTATTTGGACAGGGAGAATTCCTTATGCAACGACTAAAGAATCCATTTCTTGAYGCCTGTTACTTTGTCCCTACCCCAGCACTGAGCTCTGCAGCTCTGCAGCCTGGGAAGCTGAGGAATTCCCAAGTATACAAATGGAGAACTTGGGATAGCGGGGCTTGCAGAACGGGTCAAAACCAACGCTCTGAGGCCAAGGGGGTTGAGCAGTTTGGCTAGCAGGTCTTACCAAGCCTCACACGTGTGAGAACAGCCTGCAAGKACCACTGCAGTGCCCGGGGATTTCCCTCACATCTGGCACTGAGAAGGACCACGACAGGGGCTGCATCTGGTCTCAACAGTGGGGTAAAAGCCCAGCTTGGAGCCTGGTACCAATTCCTGGTACTTACATAAAGTCTGAGCTGTGCTGCAAAGCACAGGAATTTTCATGTGGAAAGACAAAGTCCATTTGTACCGTCGGTAAGAATTGGGTCAGGTCTGAATTTTAACAAAAGTTTGATTTTTCATTTTTGCCTGCCTTTCTGGGGTGTTCATATGGACTGGAAAAACCCTGTGATGCATTAAGCATCTATCTATGTGGCTCAGGTAAAGAAAAACTCCATTTGTTTCTTTTTTCAGGCTCAAACTGAACTCCAGCAGAAGTTTAGACAAGCGCTGCTAGACCTTTGAGGAGGACAGAAGGTGGCGGAGCAGAAATTATTTTATCTTGATGCAGAAGAATGTCATCCTAGAGCTACCTCCAGAAGAAGAGGTAAAAGCTTTATTACAACTAACAACCTGGGGTTATTTGGCCCGTGCCATCGGCCTGCCTGCTCCAACAGGGCATGGGCACCGCAGAGATTTCACCACCATCCTTGGGCCTTGCAGTAGTTAAAACCAACCCAGTCTGAAGGCTTTTGAATCAGCCTCCCTGTACAAATGAAACTGCCTTTGAAAACCAGAATAGGATCTGCTTCATCATAGAATCATAGACTCCTTAAGGTTGGAAGGGACCTCTGGAGATGATCTAGTCCAACCCCCTGCACACGCAGGGTCACCCAGAGCACGGGGCACAGGCTGCATCCAGGTGGGTTGGGAAGATCTCCAGAGCAGGAGCCTCCCCAGCCTCTCTGGGCAGCCTGGGCCAGGGCTTGGGCACCCTCACTGYCAAGAATTTTTTCCTTAAGTTCCTGTGGAACTTTTGGTGCCTCAGTTTGTGGCCGTTTTCTCTAGTCCTATCGCTGGCCACCACTGCAAAGAGGCCGCCCCCTCCTCCTCACTGCCTCCCTTGAGGTATTTACAGACACTGCTCAGGTCCCCCCTCAGCCTTCTCCTCTCCAGGCTGAACAGCCCCAACTCTCAGCCTGCTTTAGAAAACTGCAACAAAAAATAGTCTTGTTCTTAAGCTGATTTTGCTAAGCTGCCTTTTAAAAAAGCTGACTTCCCAAAGYCAGCTTAAAACCAAGACAGCTGGTGAAACAAGAGCAGTTTCTCTGTGATGCAGCAGAACTGGGGGAAGGGCCCGGGAGCAGAGCGCAGGGCAGACCTGCGGCCGCCGCTCTCGTGGCGGTTGCCCGCTCACCATTTTGATCTCCCAGTTGACGTTCCACTGCTTCATGTTGCTGAAGCGCCACGTCTTGACGGCGTCGCCCGTGCTCGCGTCCATGCGGATCAGCCGGTTGTAGGCGATTCCGATCAGCTCCTCCTTCTTGCCTCCCTGGAACCTAAATACGGGCATTAACAAAGCAGGCCTTGGACGGAGGTCAAAATATTTTACATTCAGCAACCGAATTAACTTATAAAACATGATACAAGGTGATTAACACTCTTAATATCAGTTCCAATGCAACTTGTTATCCTGGGGCTAAAGACAGGTCACTGGATGTGTTTTGCATTCGCATTTGCTAACTCTGTGTGGAAGTCTTCTCTGCCTGAAGTGGCAGGTTTGTGCTGTTCTGACAAGTCACACACAGGAGGTTTAATCCAAATACGTGATCCCTAATTACAGCCACCTCCGGAAAACTCACAATAACCAACACACTCTATTTACTCATGAAACACCGCCCGTTGTGGTTAGCAGAGCCACCGACCTTGCAATGAAATGCGTGATGCCGAATTCCGGCAGCGACTGCCAGGCCTGGATGAACCGCATCTTGGCTTCGATGAGGCTCATCTGCGCCACGTTCTGGTGCGCCTCCAGGATCCGCGCCGTGATCTGCGTGCGGGACACGGCGCCTTTAGGCAGCGCAGCCGCTCAGGGAGCTCCCGGGGAGTGCGCAGGGCCAGCGGCGCCGCACGGGACCCGCGGCTCCGTTCGGGACCCGCGGCTCCATTCGGGACCCGCGGCTCCGTTCGGGACCCGCGGCTCCGTTCGGGACCCGCGGCTCCATTCGGGACCCGCGGCTCCGTTCGCACCGGGCACACAGACAGAGCAGCGACACGGAGCTGCTTTTGCTGGGCACCCCTGCACGTGTCAAAGCAAACACAGACCTGACAGCATAGGCGGTTCAGGCTGCTCTACTTCATTCACCAGGGGTAAATTTGTGCTATAAGAGCCCGAGGGGGAYTGCAGCAGGAATCATTGTGCAGCAGGAATATTGTGCAGCAGGAATCATTGTGCAGCAATAGGAAGAACAACGGGGGCCTGGGTTTCTCAGGGTGGTTTTACTCTTTTCATACTCTTCAATTACTACTTTCAGAAACAAAGGTGTTCTAGTCTATTTTAAGTTACAACTTTTAGGTTATTTTTTTTWATCTTACTTTGGATTGTTGCTGTCACTTACCAAGTCTCTTACATAGCCTGGCTGTAGATGGCAATGCGCAAAAGAAAGAAAARGAGGCAGAAAGGAAGAAAAAAAAAAAAAAAGCAATCAGAAATATGGCAACAAAGCAAAGAAAAAGTGTAAATTATCTGCAAACCAAAGGTCAAGCAAAAAYCATGCACAATTTCTCAGGTGGAAAAGCAGCCAGAGCGGACGCAAGCATGAAGAGGGCGCGAGCGGGCACAGATCTGGTCTGTGGGGCTGAATTCTGGTAAAGATGGCTTTGATCCCACCAGGGCCCAAAGGGAAGGGGGCAACTGCGGAACTGGGGGGCCTGTTCTCAGCCCCTTCCCCTATTTCTGCCARTCTTGGAATGGGAATCCTGTTTTTATCCTTTTCTTTTTTTCTTTTTTTTTTTTTCACTTTATGCCTTGGCACATCCCAAAATACACCTTGCAGCCCTATCCTCCTGCAATGACAATGTAGAGAAAAAAATAYATACACCTAAATATTGAAAAATACTTCAAAAAAACCCTAGTAAATGGTTCAGTTCGCAGCGTGGCGGCGGGAGGAGGAGGAAGGTGCTCACCCAAACGCAGCAGCAGCCTCGGTGCGCAGGGCCGCTCACGGGCATCACTGCTGGGATGTGAGGTCTCTTCCTCCTCCTCCTCCTCCTCCTCCGGCCTGCATTCCTGGCATTCCCGCTCCCTCCCGACTCCCCCATTTTGGGCGCTGCTGGGAAGCGTCCGTGTCCACGGTTCCATCCATGGCCTCGGATGCAGCACACACCAGTCTCCACACTAATATTTTTCCAGGTGCCTCCATATTACAGTGGAGCCTGGAAGGCTTTCTGTAGGTTAAACCTGGGTATTTATGTAGTCTCCCCTCCATCCAAGTGGATATAARGGCTTATTCAGAAGAATAACAAGGGCTGTATAAAACCGAACGGCGCTGCCAGGAAATGGTCGCACGGTGCCAATAAAAAGCTCTGCTTTTCCTGCCTCTCAGAGCCGCAGCTGCGTTCCAGGTTCGGAGGCATCGCGGYGGCCCCAGTGCTGCTCGTGGGCGGCTTGGTGCCCGAGGCACGGCAAGGCCCCGCGCAGCCCCTCGGGCTGCTGCTGTGCCCCAGCCCGAGGCCTTTCGGCAGGCCAGGCAGTTCACAGAGCGGCTCTGTCACRCGCTGCGCCGAGAGAGGGGGGATTCAAGCAGGAATTCGGCAATCCCAAATGAAGCCGCGTTCTCGAGGACCGGCCTTTCGAAGCAGTGCAAGAGCGAAGAGAGAAACAGGCGAAACGTGTCAGAGCCGAGGGAAGGCAGCGCCGGCAGCTGCTCCGGGCCTGAGGATTYGCGTGTGAAGCCTGCGCAAACCAGAGGTTTTAACCCCCGTGCTGAGGACTGACTGCATCTCGTCACCACACGCTGTGAGATTTGAGCAGCAGGAGCGAGGGAAAAGAGCTCCCAAAAGGTAGTTTATCTAACTGGGCCCCRCTGCCTGGACTCTTCCTGAGCACTTAGCCTATAATGTAGAATTGAGTCTGGTTGTCCCCAAAGCTGCTGGATCAGAACCACAGACAAGAGTCCGCGTTTCGTTTCAGCAGCCCTGAGTGTCCCGTCCAGGACACAACCCATGGAAGAGCCGGGAGGGAATGGGGGCTCCTGCGGGACAGGGCGGCTCGGGGCCCGCGGGGCCGCGAGCACCGACCTGCTTGTTCTTGTACTTCTTCAGGTAGCGGGGCGAAACCAGGCACTCGGGGTTGATGTCAGTGGTGATCTGCTCGGGGATGAGCTGCGGGTCCGGGTTCAGGTGCTGCATCTTGAGGAAGGACAGGATGTTCTGCACCTCCAGGCTGTAGGAGCTGTCGGCCATGGTCTTGCCCTTGGAGGCGAGCCGGCACGCGGCCATCCAGTTGGCGTATTGCCTCTCCTGCAGCCCACAACAGCACAGACTCATCATGGATCTGCATGGACCCACAYGGACCCATTGCAGACCCGCATGGATCCATCGCGGACCTGTCACGGACCTGTATGGATCCATCACGGACCTGCACAGACTCACATGGACCTGTCACAGACCCGCACAGTTCCATCACGGACCCATAGAGATCCATCACAGACCTGCATGGACCCATCATGGACTCGCACAGACCTGTCACAGACCCGCACAGACCCACATGGACCCGCACGAATCCGTCACAGACCCGGACAGACCAGTCACGGACTGGTCATGAACCTGCATGGGCCCGCACAGATCCATCACGGACCCACATGGACCTGTCACAGACCCACACAGATCTGTCACAGACCCATCACGGACCTGTCACAGACCCACACGGACTCGTTGCCCCCGCGGCACCTCCTCCAGCCCCAGTGCAACGGAGGGCAGATGGAGACATGGACGTGAGGGAGGATAAACCATGGGGAGAGGCCAAGGCAGAGGAGGTGACGGACACCTGGGCTCACACGCTGCCCGTGCGCAAGTCTGAGCGCTGACACTGGGGCTTTCACATGCGAGTGCCTTTTAGTTCTTGTTTTGAAATGAGTTTTGGCTGCAGAGCACATCCAAGTGCCCAAGGTAACGGGGTGAAGCGGCATCAACTCACGTTATCGCAGCGAAGCCAGATCTCGTTCATTCCCTCTGCCACCGGGATCAGCAGTTTGATGTTAAACTTCTGACCGGAGATATTCACATCAGGGGTAACTTCACATCCTGCAACGAGGGAGCCAATGTTTGACACGTGTGTAAAGATGCAGACTTTAAAAAGGAAGTRGAGGGAAAAAGCAAGTGCTCCAACAACGGAGTCCAGCAGCAGCTCGCTGCTGTAAAGGTCTTGCACCCCATTGGACAAGTGCTTGAGGATGGGGAGGAAAAACACTATGGACATCTCCTTCCCCAAGGGAAAGGAAAAAGGGGGCAAAGATGTGATGGAAGCAGCTGTGCTCCCGCATCCTGAACAGCTTCCTGATTCTCCCTGGCGGTGGGGCGCGCGGGACGAGGAGCCGCGGTGCTGAGCAGGGTGTGCAGCCCCCTGTGGGCCCCGGCTCCGCTCCAGCGCCGCCCCGAGCCGCTTCCCAAGCTCCATCCCGAGCCGCTTCCCAAGCTCCATCCCGAGCCGYGGATRCACCAAGAGCTCCCAAAAAGGCATCGGCGGCGACTCCGGCTGCGCTGCCGGCTGAGCTCACTTGGCACCGCGTCCGCTCTTGCCTCCGCGCTAGGGGAAATGAAGGGCTCTCGGAGCAGGAATGTTTCGCCTGACATGAGAAAGGGCAGCAGCCCGGGAATGTGGAACGCTCCGTGCAGGGCTCCGACAGGGCACGAGCAGCAGGAACTGTCAAACCCTCGTCCTGGGCTTTGCCACAAGCCCTCGGAGTAACTGCTGCAGGGGAGTTTTCCATTGGCACTTTTCATTGGCATTTTCCATTGGCTTTGCAGGGCATTTCCATCCCGTACAGGCCAGGCGCCCTTCCTAGAAGCAGGACTGCACCCCACGCTTCTACCCCCAGTCACCATCTTCCCTTTTCCTCTAAACACTGACATTCAACCCTAGGAGGGCTCCTACAGCGCCAAGAAGCTAAATCAGTGGAAAAAACACAACACAGGAGCAGCAGGCTCTTAACTGGGATAAAATCCCTCAGCGCTCAGCTCCTGCTTACCTCTTAAATTCATCTGGTGTGCAGGAGTCCCGTTGGATTCTTCCTTGCTTTTATAGCAGGAGATGGAGGTATCCTTGAAGGTGCACCAGTAGGGCTTGTAGCCCTTCAGCGTCAGCTTCTTGGGCCTGCCAGACAAGATRATGAAGATGACGGTTACCACACGAGAGCTGCAGTTCCCTGGCTGGCAGGGCTTGGTTTGAGGGGTTGGTTTAAATCTGGGAGGTAGCTGGACTCCCAAACCGAGCTGCTGTGCCCTCAGCTGGAGATGCTGCATTGGGAAATGAGTTTGGCTTTGGAAACCCCAGCATTAGCAACCACAGAGCAAGGGGAGCCCTTGCCTGGGAGCCCAACAACCCTTTGGCATCTCCCGGGCTCGGCCCTTTGCTGCAGCGATGCCAGGTCAAGAAGCTGAGCTCTCATTAAAGTTTGGGATCTCCAGGCCCGAGTGCCCTGGGTGGACACGGGTCCCATTAAAGGTCCCATTGAGGCAGGGGGCAAGGGGAGACTGGAGAACTATGCCATAAAAAGAGACATTTTCATGAGCCACCAGAAATCTTCCTTCTTCACCTGTCACTTCAGACTGCAGCCAATTTGTTCCGGCTCTGAAAGCAAACAGTCTGTATAAACAGTGGGTGTAAAGGAGCTGCCTGTCAAGGACCCGCGCGAGGGCACGTGCTGGCTTCTTTCCAAACGCCTTCACCTCAGAACAGGTTCAGCTCCTTCCCGTGCAAAACGCTGCCTCCGATGAGCGCCCGGCCTCGGAGCCGCGCGGTTCGGAGCTTCTTAAACCCCCAATTTCTAATCCTCACCCAAATCCTGTCTTTGGAGGCTTCTCACTCCGCTCATGAGCAGAGCACGTCCCAGGCACCGGTGACAGGAGCCTGAAACACCCCGAGATGGCAGACCTGGGGGCCTGGAGGATGCTGAGCAGCATTTGGGTTCTGGGGGTTCTTCTGCTCTCCCTGTTTTAGCTCATCCCGAAGAACGGGCTCTCTTGGAGAGGCGGCTGTTGAGTTTATACCCGCAATTTTCCTTCCCAAGCTATTGCCATCAAAGTGTTCAACCTCCAGCCAGGTTTATGTGTTATACATGCAGGTTTTTCCACTTTTGCTTCTACACTTTGCTCCACAGCTACTGCCCGGAGCTCTGTGGGGCTCCTTTAAGTTGCTGGCGGGGCTACGATTAAGTGCAAAAAAAATAATGGAAATGGATGGAAAAATGCAGGAGGCCACATCCCAAACCGCCTTTTACACTGTGATTCTGGCAAGGAAGTAGAGCCTGGAGGAGCCAATCCCAGTACCAAACTTTGCCTCTTGATGGAGTGAAGAGAGCTGAGGCTGTTGTCAGCAGCTTGCAAGGACCTGGCTTCCCACTATGGTTCAGGTAATAGAAAAAAAGGATAAAAAAATCCCCAGAATTTAGCCCCCCGCCCCCATACTCAAGCTGAGGATTGCAGCAAACGTGGCTGGAAGCTGCTGGCTACTTAAARKGAAGCAGATGCAGAACTTAAGCTGGGAATAAAACCGGCCGGTTGCAGCAAGGCGAGGAGAGGCCGAGCTACAGCCAAGAACCGTGGATTTTAAGGGATCCTGTTCCGGGTTTATCCAAACCCCAGCTGGGGTGTCCAGGAAGGCTCCGCACAACACGGGGYGGGAGCAGGGAAGCGGCGCGAGCGGCACCTCCGCTGCATCCGCCTCCGGCAGCAAGCGCCTCTCCACTTTGTGAGCAATTAGCTTCCCGATTGCGCCTCATTTTATTGTCAAATAAAGCACATCAAAGGCRAGGAGCCTTTTTGTTTGGCCGTGTTTTTGTTTTTTTATAGGGGCAAACCACTCGCTCGATGCCTGGCACAGACTCCAGCCCTGGATCTTCAGAGCAGCAACTAAAACAGAGCACGAGCCCAGCCTGACTCTCCGGGTAGCACTAACCTTATTAATACACATTACGAGATGGAGGAAGAATTTTTCAGAACACAAGGAGCAGGTTCTGGCTCCAGAACCAAACAATTATAAAATAAAGGCTCGTTACAGAGCTATTTTGCTGGCGCTGCTTTTCTTCTGTTCCTATACCTTTCTGTGAAATCTCATTGAGGTTTATTTACAGTTTCCAGAACTTTCATCATAACCCTAATGCAGCAGGCCCTGAACTGCAAAAGGACAGTGGCGACTGCCAAATTATTAGTCCAAGTCCAGATGCTGCTGCTCCCACTTTCCATGCACCATCATCCAAGTTAAAAAGAAATTAGAAAGAAAAATCCTAAGTGTGATGGAAGAGCAGGACAGTCTACTTAAACCCGTTTCTTTTGGTGAGAACAGTTAGACCTGGATTTAATAACCCTGTTACTCATCATTCATTTGCCTCCTTCGGAATAAAGCTTGTGAGAGGTTTTTCTAGCTGTGAGATGCACCCCTAATTTTAGGATAGTTTCACTAATTTATCTGTGTTACGGCAACACCTCAGCATGTGCTAGTGGCCAGGGAAGAAGGGAATGTGCATGAACCACGTGCCCAGGGTGGGAATACCGGGAAAACACCCCGGCCTTGATATCTGGAGAACCAACAAACTGCAGGGCAGGATCCACTGAGATGTTCTGGAGTGTTTTCCCTAGTGTTATATATTCATTGACTGTGCCAAACGCTGGGTGAAGAAGTAAAATCTTTTAATACCGAGAGTGTCGAGATAGGCTGGGCTGTGCTAGGCTGTAGCACACGCTGATGTGGCGGTGGGCAGCGAAATCCTGACATCCTGAATGGACATTAAGTGCTATTCCTATCAATTATTCATTGTCCTTACCCGTTTCACGCGCACCTCTTCCCATCAGTACTTACTTGAACACTTTAATGTAGTCAGCAAGTTCAGGAATGGAAGTGATGTCACCCTGCAAATAAAGATCGTCCCGTTCATTCATCTGCCAGGCCCTGGAGTCRCTGGTGGGGTGGGTGGGAAATGATTCAGTCCCTCAGCCACAGGCAACTGCTCCCAGGGAATTTCTCCAGGGCAGGAAGTTTGGGAAGGGCTTCCTTGTCAAACGTCAGGGATTCACAGGTCATAAAACTGCTCTTAGGCTGTTCCACAGAGGGAGGCAGCAGAGCAAATCTATYGCACAGAAGTGCCGCTCTGAAACAAGAGGCCAATATTATTTATTTTAAGGCCCTTGGCTGTGTGGAGCCAGTTCCCACCTGCACCTCTCACTGTCACAGATCGGCTCGTGTCTGCATTGGAACGTTTCTCTTCCACTGATTTCTCCTCATGCTCCAAACAAGTGAAAAAGAGGCTGTTTTAGCTCCCCCAAGAGYGTTCACAAGGGCATTTTTTTCCAGCTTTTTTCATCTTGAGTTTTGCTTAACATACCTGCGTATCTTGGAGGAACGAAACACACAGGACAGCTTTTCAACAAYGCTGAAACCAGGCTACGTGGTTTCTGAATCACCACGAGAACAAACATTGCTACAACATTTCAGCAGCAAGTCTGTTTACTTCCAGCCTGCAGTGACCAACTCTGTTTATAGATACCACAGGGAGGGAAAAAAATCAAAATCTAGACAAACAATCCAGTAATTGCCCATTATCCATATTCAATTACTTGAATGGCTCTGGAAATGGCCACTGTTAGCAACTGATACAGAAAGGGGCTTTTTTTTTTGATGATGAATCATTGTGTTCTTCATTTTCATTTGGCAGGGACTTAGCATTGGGCTTCAAATCCGTTTTGCAAGAAAAGATGCTCTTGCCTGTGAAAACATCTCTCTATTTATATTGTGCCTAAGCAGCGCTATCCCCTCACAGCACAACCAGAAGGAGCAGCACAGGTTAATACCGTAAAACGTGGCTGTGGTTAATGACAGAAAAGCCCAGATGTTAACTTCAAAAGAGCCTCCATAAACACTTAAGAAGTTATGCGAAGTGGGGGAAAATGAAGATTGCAAAATTTCAAGGGTTTTATGCTTTAAAAGGATCATAACATGAAAGTGAAACTCAAAGATGGCATAAACATGCAAAACTACACGGGCTGGAAAAGCTGCTCTGCGCGGAGGCTACGTGCCAAGCCTGAACATACTTAGTCCTTTTTCCACAAATTTGGGGCCTTGCAATTTTAAAGAGGGAAAATTAGTCTTAAAAAACGTATCAGAATAAAGAAATCCTCTGAAACACAGCCACAGACCACTCGGGGATAAAATCCAGTTGGATAAAAATAGAGTTTTACAAGGCTGTGTTATTTGTAGGTTATTTCTGAACGTCCTGGCAGCTGTTTCAGGTACTGTAAAACTTGGTCATGACTTAGAAAGCAGTGGAAGAGAGACATGGGCGTGAAGAACTCCAGATTTYGGAAAGTCAGGAGGGAGAACGGGCACTAAATGGAGTTGATGCAAGTTTTCCACTAGCTCCCCAGCACGATGGCGCAGCTGAGCGAGATCCCAATCCACACAATTTTCCAGCTGGGTTGGCTAAGGCTTGCAGAGCACAGAGCAACTTGTGCTAAATTAACTGTGAASAGTGAGAAAAGGGAAGCAGCCGCACAGGCTACGGCTCATGTGAAGCCCCAGGCGGAATTGGTGCCCTTGGACCAAGAGCCTTTTACTTTATATCCGGGTTCGGAGCACRGCTCCAGCTCCGACGTGGGCCCCGCTCCGAGCACTGGCTGGGCAGACACTGCCTGAGGTCCCTTCCAACCCAAATTCTTCTTCAGTATTTCTGAAAGTATCATCCAGTTTTATAAAAATATTATTTGTGTCTAAAAATATTACGCGGGATTGCTCTGGGGGGTTGTGGGCAATCCTCTCGTGCCGCGACAGCAGGAATTTAAAAAAAAAGGGAGAGGAAGGAAACAAAAAAAGGCTGGAGACCTGGAAAAATTCCCCTGTTCAGTTTGAGATCATGGTTTCTGTTCCACTCGAGGAAGCCAAAGGACGGGGCAGTGGGCAGGCACAGCACCTGCCCCSAGCCCTTACCAGAATTGTGGACGTTTTGCCACCTTCCAAGGTGATCTCTAGGTCGGAAAGCGCCGCGTCCACCTCGTCCACCTCCTTGTCGCTGTTGTTCAGGTGGTTTTCTGACGACATGATGGACAGCTTGTTGATGTGGTACTGAAAGGCAAGGAGGAGGGACAGCTTGATGAGGTGGTACTGAAAGGCAAGGAGCAGCCCCCGTGAGCGCGGGACAGGTCATGATGCTCCTTCAGCTGCTGGAGACCTCCTGTTGCCCCACACTCAAAAGGCAGCGTGAAACAGTGCCCCTTGGCAGTATTAATTGCACTTAATTGCAATTAGTTACCTACTCCCGACTGGCTGGAGGGGTAAGTTGAGTCCTGCTATTCCTGGTTTTGCTCCTTCTGCCCAAGAGCGCAGCCCTGAGGGCCCTGCCCACGGTGATGAGCCACGCCAGACCACACGTAGTAAATGGGCTGCCATCCGTCTCACAGAAGTCAATAGCAGGTATGCTGGGTATGCCAAATCACACGGAGTATTTCATAAAATAGATAAATAAATAGTTCTGGGAAACCCACAGATTATCACCAGCTGCTCTGGGGGCRGCATGCCAGAAACTCACAGTTCAGYAACCTAATGTACTTACTGGGATTCTTTAAAAAGGGCAAAAACTAGGAGTTAGGATAGACATAAACATGTTTGGTAAAAGCAARCTAAATTCCTTTTCATGAGAAGTAACAAGCAACAAATATTTAGACTACCTAATAAGCCCAAGTGAGTATTAGGAAACAGGAAACAGTCCAATTTCTACCCACACAAGAAGTCCCAGCTCCCTACCAAAGACGAGGTCTTTAAAATACCATTTACAGCCCACTAAACTCAACATGTGCATCAGTATTCAGCAATAGAGAAGCCTGAGAGGCTACGATCAAGATTAGTTACAAACCCACCTCGAGCTGTGTCCTACCTGCAACGCTGCAAACATCATCATTTCTTCCTCCGTGCACTCAATTTCCTCCAGCAGAATAGCCCACTTGGACTGCTCGTAGAGCTGGTTGATCCTGATGGCGTCGTACTGCAGAACCACAGGATGGCTGAGGTCAGAAGGGACCCTTAGGGATCATCCAGCCCCTGCTCCCGCAGGGACACCCAGAGCACGGGGCACCCGGGCGCATCCCGGCGCCTTGGGAAGATCTGCAGAGCAGGAGCCTCCGCAGCCTCCCTGGGCAGCCTGGGCCAGGGCTCGGGCACCCTCACACCAAACAAGTTCTTCCTCACGGCCACACGGAGCTGCCTGGGCTTCACCTTGTCCCCACTGCCCCTTGTCCTGSCACTGGCCACCACCCAGAAGAGTTTGGCCCCTTCCTCCCTCCATCCTCCCCTCGGGTRTTTGTCCAYGTTGATGAGATCCCCTCTCAACAGCACATGGCAAAGACTGTGACCAAAGCAGCTTCACGGGAGACCCAAGATCTTCCAYGCTTCACGCACAGTTAGAAGGTGTGAAACCCGTTTATCCTTTTACCTCAACCCATATTTTGTTTTGAGATTGAAAAGCCCCTGGAACAGCCCTTGGGGCAACAGGAGCAAGAGCTAAACCTCAGCACGTCCACCCAGGGCTTGATGCACACGCGACCGCTTTTCAAGTGATCTGAGCGCACGTCAGCACAACCATCCAACAAACAGATGCTGGAGACACAGGTTGCCTTTGTTTGCAACGTTTGCCTGCAAGGTGCAAGTAAAATAAACAGCTCCCTACCTTTGGATTCAGGTCAAAAAAGCTGTAGTACTTGAACCGGAGCAGCAAAGCCTCGTTTTCTTTCACCTCCTGCTCCATGAGGGACCTGGATGAATCCAGCCACCTGCAAATTGTCATCAAGGAGCAACACACACAGAAAAGCTCTGAGTCCAAATGGCTCTTGCAAGAATGCAACTTCAAACCACGCATTAGAAGAAAAACAGAAAAAAAAAAAAAAAGAGGAAAAGGAAAAAAAGGAAAACAAGCCCAGAACTCACCCTTGGTTGATTTTGGCTTTATCAAGCAGCGCTTGTGGCTTGTACATTCTGGCTAAGGACTCGGGGGACGTGAGGGGCTGGCTCACGGCCAGGATGCCCGGGTTGCCCTCGGACAGGGCGCTGTCCCCGAACCAGGCGGACGTGGGCGACAGGGGGCTGCCGTCGTGCGAGTCGTAGGTCGGCGTCATGGTTTTGCTGTACAGCCCCGGGCTCGAATAGATGTTGCCTGGCAGAGAGGGGGATGAAAGCTCCGCGTTAGGTTATGGCCAAATCGCATCTCCTCAGCACAAAGCCAATTCAACAAACAGCTGAAAACCCTTCTGATTCCATTCTTAGGATTTTTTTTTTTTTTTTCCACAGTTAGGAAACACTGCACTGCCTGTTTTCCCATGAAAAGCTGTCTCTCTCTCTCTCTCTCTCTCTCTCTCTTCCTCTCTCTCAGCTCTTCTTGAAGAGCAAAACTGATGGCAAAGTCATTTCAGCCTGAATCCATGGGAAGAAATCCAGGCCTCCACACCGCGAAACCTGGGAGGCCGGCGCCCCACTTACCGGWGATCCCTCGTCGCCGAAAGATTTTGGAAGTCAAAAGTTTGAGAGGAGCAGGAAAATGAACTAAAGACGCGACCGAGGAAAGGGGGAGAGCACAGAAGTCCTACTGAGGTGGAGCTCACCTTTCACGGGGCCGATGTAAAGAATATCGGTGCCTACAGAGAAGGAAAGAAAGGAGGGAAGTGAGAAGGCAAGGGAGAGCCACCGCAGGAGACGTCAGGGCAGGAGGGACAGAAGCTGCCAACGCATCTTTGTTGGAGGCCAGACGAGCAGAGCGAGGTTTAATCTCCCAGACCTGAGTGCAAACCCAGCCCCATCCCAGGCATGGGACTGATGGTCCCGTCCTCGCCCATGCTGGTGCTCAGGGGCTGCCTTCGGCCTCGGGAGATGCTCCAGCTCCTCCTCACTGTCCGTCCTGATGATAGGCACCCAAATCCATGGGGCAACTGCTTCCCAGCTCTGCAATGCAGCTGGAGGGGCAGCTTCCACCCCCCCGAAATGCCCAGGCTGTAACGAATGCAAACGAGAGACTCGCCTACTTAAACCGATCCATCATAAAAGCAGGAAGATGCTTTAAACCATTTTGCAAAAAGACGCTTCTTGCAAAATAGCTTAGACTGGGTAAGAAAGATGTGGATTCACTGAGGTTCTTGCTGCTTCTGCCCGTGATTTATTGAAGCACTGTGATTGTGGCAAGCAAGAGTTTTCCGGCACCGACCTGCAAACTGCTGCGTTTTCACCAACATTTACTGCAGAGGAGACTCCAGCTTTGCAGAAGGGAGGCAACATCTGCACAGCATGTGCTCGTGCTGCTGCTCTGCTGTAGCACCTCGGTTGTTAGCAGGGAAGAAGGAACAGGGACAGTTTCCCCTGCTCCTTGCCCTTTGCCTGCCTTGCAGCATCACCCACCAAAGCTGCTCCCAAGGCACAAATTTTGCCGACTTGCTCATTATCCCCAGAGGCTGCTTCACGTGGTTGGAAGTGCACACGTAGTCTAAATAATGCCTCCTAYTTGGTAAATATTCCCCATAAGTTCCAATGTGGAAGAAGAGTATTAAAATACCACTCTGATTAGATATTACTGTATCTAACATACCACAATTTTGAAAAAATACTGAAATGACCACATAGACATCCAGAGTCTAACCCACTTGTCCACAAAAAAACCTCACATTTAACTCTGCAGCACTGTTACCTGAGCTGACAAAGCACCCCAAGTGACCTCCCATTCTTTCCCTCCTGCTGCAGGAAATAGCTGGGCACAGAAACGTCGCATTTCCACAGACATTACAGCCTGCTCCGACAGCCAAGTTTATTTGATGTTAGTACATTCAGCAAGTGGTGTTATTTAGTGCAAAGCAAGCAGTACTTCTAGGAGTCTGACAGCTCATGCAGCTGTAAAGCAGAAGAAAAACCTTTAAAAATACCATTACGAAGAGTAGAAAGCTGAGCTGGAATGGCATCTCATATCCCAAAATAGCCGAGAGCTAAATAGTCCCTATTGATCTCACGGGAGCATTGATTTTTACATTAAGCCTGTAAAATCCAGATTTTCAAAACAAGCAAGGTTCGATGACTGCAGGCCTAATGCAAGTGATTCCACTGGGGAAATGAACGGGGCAACGAGCTCCAGAGCATTCTGCTACACACAGCAGGGCCCAGGACACCAACCCTGCGCTTTTTGGCAAGGGGACAGCTCTGTTTCTCTTGCTTCTCTGTGTGGTTGCTGCCCACCTCTGCTCTTCGCTGCTCCGCTTCCATCACCTCTCTCCCTACTCCAGCTAAGTTGGCTTCTCTCCTTGCCCAAATCCTTGGCTGGCATCAAGGCCTGATCATAAGAGTGCAATTTTTATAAAAATCGCAGGCATAGGCACCGACGTGCCCAAAATCTACCTTGGAGAAGAGCTATTAAGGYTGCTGGGGGAAGCACTTGGTGTTGAGGTGCCAGAATTAAGGTCTCCTGAGGTGTTCCTGCTGATGCACTTAGACACCATCATGGGCTGCCGTCCAACTCAACGGCCACAGGCTCCTTACTCCAAGAGGTCCCTCCTCGCTGAATGAGCTCGGGAATTATGGAAAGCAGAGCTGAACATCTGGAAACGGCTAAGACCGAAACAATAGGAAAGCCTCTCCGAAGCGGCTTTTTACAAGATGGGTATCTCCAGAAGCCGTGAGAATGGTCCTCGTCCATGCAAACAGGGAAATTCTGGAGTTGTGAATGCTCGTGGGTAACCCCCCGACTACTCAGCACATTGTTCTGCGCTTTGGAAAGCCCCTCCAGATAATTCCACATACTCCCTGACCATCAATTATCTTCCTCTCCAGCAGTTTGAGAAGCGAACATGGAAAATCCTTTGCTCTGGTTCAACGCTTTGTWGCACCACCAGGATGCAATGGAGATTGTTCCCCCAATATTGAGGAGGTTGAGGTCACCACCAAGCAAGGAGCATGGGTTCAATGCTCCTGCTAGTTTTGTGGCTGCGCAGGGAGCATGGAGGAGAAGTGAGGTGCGTTATTTCTGCATTTCACTGCAGGTGTCTGGGTGTTGTGCCCATGTTTCAAGAAGGAGCTTGAAAAAATCCCATGGGCATGGAAAACTCTGCAGAAACAAGGATGAAATGGAAACACCCACCTTCTAGCCTCTGCTTTCAAGGAGAAGACCTGCGGGAGGTGACTTGACATGTCCTTACAGAAGGAACAGAAATGTGCTCTGCTGAACAAGCTGCACATGCCTCACGTGAAAGCCCTTCTCCTATTCACCCTTCCCCTCCAAAGCACGGAGGAACAGAGCGTCTCCAAGAAAACATCCCTTGGATTTTCTCCTCATCACGTTTTCCAAGGCAGCTAAGGCATTTCAGAAGCAGCTTCATTCAAAAAATTTGCCTCAGGCAAACACTGTCACGGAAAATTTCAGTTTAAATAGCTCTAAGTTGGACTAAGTTATAAACAAGTGACTACAGGACTTAAAAGTATTGGCTAATACCTACCGTGGGTGTATTGACAGCTCTGCCTATAGTGATTTAAATTGGGTTTATTGCTAGCTTACCAAGGAACAGGGTGTCTCAAGGACAAAATATGCTTAATAAATCTGCACGCACTGAAATAAGCAGATCCAGAAACATCAACTCATTAAATATAAGCAAAGAGCACATGAACTAATGTTGGAACGAGATTAGGAACCATTGATTACTAGAAGTTTATTTGGATTAAAAACAGCTTCTAAGGGCAGAGGACTACATCCAGGTAACTGCAGTGAGTGGAATTGCAGCGAGTCTTTCATTCCCAGGAGTAAAACAGGAAAGCAAAAAAGGGTGACAGTTCAAAGTCACTTGCTGAAAGAATAATAAATAATTTAAATTAAAAAAAAAGTCTTTTGCACTCGTTTCCTGCAAAGCCAGCCAAGTATTTCCTATTAATCTAATGGAGCTACTCTTCTCAAACAATGCCTTTTTAGAAGGGCTAAGCACCACTTGCAAAAGAAAGAGAGCTGCCCCCTTGCAGCTTTATAAAGCTTTTATAACAATAAAACCTGTTTCTTGATGCAAAACCAAGAGCCCTGGCAGCCCCTCTGCACAAGCCTCCTTTGCATCAAGGGGCTCCCACTTGTCCAAGGGCACCTGCAAACAAGGACCCTGGTCCTGCTGCCCTGATCCCTCCTCTGAGCACCGAGCTCTGCAGCGAGGCCCTGAGCAGAAGGGAACACCAATATGATTAATGGAAAGGCCATTTTTGCTGGGCTGTAACTGAATTATTGGAACTGCGGTACTGGTAAAATACACTTGGAATTTCAAGTTCGGAATGATTTTCCATTTAAGTCCTGTCTTAATGGCATAAGAAAACATTTCAGTAACACAATCTGAGTGTTCAGGCAGTCGCACTTGGTTCCTTTTTATTTTATAAGCCCTGGCATGGCTCTGTTTCCCCTACATCCTTCACAGCTTCAGCCACTCGTCTGGGCCGTTGCGACCAAGTGCTGCACTTCTGGGTAATATATGTAATTTATCTGGAGCCTGTTTCTTGCCCAAACCTCAAGAAATTAGGTGAGACCAATTACTCTCTCTCTCTCTCTCTATATATATATATATTTATATATATATATATATATATATTTTTTTTTCAACCTACATTCCAATGTGATTATTTGACAGTCTCCTTCCTCGCTGGTAAGGCACAGAGGACGCCCTGACTGACCTGATCCCGGCGTGATGAGCGGGCCCTCCAGCTCCAGGGCTTCATCTTCATACTGATCATCCAGCTTCTTCTTTTTCTTCTTCGACGGGTCTCTGGGTTTCCTCAAAAGAGAGAGCTCTTCTGGATGCCTAATATCTAGGGACAAAATAGAACCATTTACAGAGGGAAGCAGAAAACAAGGAAAGAAAGAAAACTCATTTTTTTTTAGTAACAGCATCCAGTAACTGGCAAAAATCTCTCTTGGATAGTTTTCCTGCTCTGCAACTGTTAAAAATAAAGCTGAGAATATCTTTCCTACAGCTCCACCTGAGACAATTCTTGCCTGAACATCCCTCTTCTTGAGCCAGCAGCTGGAGAGGTAACCACACTGGTCAGGGAAAATTCACCATTTTATGGTATTTTCCAGGAACAGCCACTCAAACACCCATACAAGCACCACAAGCTGCTGGCACTTATTATAGTTTAGTTAGAATATAATTTATTCTATTAAATACTATTTGGTTAACGAGCACTTAGCTTCCTCCTCAGGCACCTCAGTAATGGAGCAGCTGCTCTCACTTCTGCTGGAGCAGCCCAAGAGCCGAGGTCTTTATTCACCTACCAGAACGGGAATGTTAAACTTAAACTTAAGGCATCCCCTTTTTAAACGGATCTCAACCAAAGTGTTTTCTTTGCTCTTTGCACTTTGCTGCCCAGAACAGCACAAATCATAGAATGCTTAAGGTTGGARGGGACCTCAGAGGTCATCCAGTCCAACCCCAAATAACTTTTAAAATGTATAATCAAAAAGGAAGAGCATAACAGTCCATTTGTGCTTTTAATCGTGGCCTTATGATGATTTAAGATGGCTAAGGAAAATAAGATATATATATATAAAGACAGGGATAGGGCAGGCACAGTCCGAGCGCGTCACCCTGGGAAGCTCCCAGGAAAACCTGCACGGCGGGGAACTTCATTTTACAGGGATGCGGCGCTTGGGATGTGCTCATGTCTGTGTCTGCAGCCTCATCCAACGGGGAAGAGCTCTCCAAGGAAAGGAGCCCACCGGCTGCCAGAACATGGAGTGAACACAGGAACAGACTGGAGGGGATCCAGGAGTCCTTTGCGGGCTTGGAAAGGGGGAAAAAAGGGGAGCGGAGAAAGGCTCYGGATGCCGTATGGAAGCGGCATCCAGCACGGACCTGGGAAAGCATTCACGTGGGCAAGGAGCCATTCGAAAGACCACAAAATGTGGGCCTCAGAGCCCCGAAACAGGCTCAAATTAGGAAAAAAGAAGGATTTTTGGCTGTCCTGGAGTCTGGCGCGGAGGGATCGGCGCTGCAGCCGGTTGTCTCTGTCCAAGCCCCTCTGCTGCTTCCCAGCTCCGGTTCCCACATGTTCCCCCTGGAAACACGGAGCTGCGTCGGGATGTGCAAAGCTCTCAGTTCTTAATGTGTTACAGCAGAAACCACAATTCCTCCCTAGCCACACAGCYCTGCGTGCAGCTTTAGCTCCTACGGACACCTCACGCGTTGCACTGGGACAAASCTGCCCTTCTCAGGCTATCAGTGCCCCATCCATCCCCTCAGGAATCAAATTCCAGCTCTTCCCGCAGCTCCTGACTGCAGGAATAACCTCAAATGCGATGGAGCTAGGACGGAGCAGAGGAAACGACGGAGACCACACAGGTGGCATGAGTGCCAGGGCCTATTTTCCCACCGCRGGGAAGGCTAACGAGACAATGAGTAATTAACCACTCCAGCGAGGAGGGCTTGCACGGCTCGGGATTCACCCTCGTGCGGGAGTCTGCAGGGCACTCCCAGCCCCGGGAACGCAATTAGGAGTGGAATTCGCTCCCGGCACGTGATCCAAATGGGAGACGCGTGCGCTGCGCCGCAGGGCGGGCTCCTCCACTAGCACCTTCCATGGCCGGGAAGAACCGGCTCCAGCTCCGGCTTCGTCCCTCCTCGCCTCTAAGCCAGGGAGGTCCCGGGAGCTGATTATCCGACGTTACTCTCACCATTCCGCCTGCACAGACACATTGGCTTCTCTTCGAGCCTCGCACAGATCCCTTCAAGCCCTGTCTCCCATGCCAGGATCCATATCCTTGGGTCGCAGGGGAACCCCCCCAGTATTTACGGTCTCGGGACCCTGCTTTCCCACCTGGCYGCCGTCTCCAGCGCTGGCAGAGCTCTGGCCCACGGCAAGGAAAGGGGCCCGGAGCGCAGAGCCGACACCGCTGAATCCCCCACCAGAGCCTGCCCCGATTGTCTCCACGCTGGCCAGCGCGAGGCTGCTGGCTTGGGGCTCCACACACATCTCCCACATCAGCTTTTCTTCCTTTGGAATCTATTTACTAAGACAGGGCCGATGGGCTGCAGCCTGTGGCCCCTGGCACGTGGAAGCACTGTGGGACTCTCCCATGCCATGCCATGCCATGCCATGCCATGCCATGCCATGCCATGCCATGCCATGCCATGCCATCCCGCGAAGCTCTGCGCTCTCCACAGCGGCGCTGGCAGCACTGACCGGCCTCGCTGCGATGCTCTGTTAAATACAGGGTAGAGCTTTGCCTGTAGGGCACCACCACGGAGCGCCCGTCCCACGACATTCCCTAATGCAGAGACCGGGCCCCTCCAGATTTAGCCTTTCGCAGCATTCCGGAGCATCCCCTGCACCCGCCCCTGGCAGCTCCAGGGCACACAAGCATTGAGCAAGAGCACCTATCTATGCTTTAATTAATTCAAACAAACCCTGATTTATTACTACTGTTTAAGGACCGTCCAACATAAGCTCTCTGCCCCCCATTGACAAGAGTGGGTCCCCATCCCTAAACCCCAACTTCCCAACCATTTCCAGTGCCAGGCGCCCAGCGCGTGGACGCCGGCCGCTCTTCCGCTCCCAGTTATCCCGCCTGGCTGATATCACCACAAAAACATCGGCTGGGATCCCAGGGCCACGCGGAAGGGCCGCCGCGCCGCGCCGCGGCAGGCGAGGAGTTCCCCTGCTATTTTGCTCGCGAGGTTCCTACTCGCCTGTTTATTTATGGTCCTTCAGCAACCGCTGCAGTGGCTCAGCTGACACCGTTCGGGGAGGCCACGCGGAGGGAGGGCTGCAGGCCAAGCGCGGCTCCCGCGAGCTTGGACGGGGCCCAACTCTCCCCATCCGATTTCAAAGCCCGTTTTTACAGTTGCTCGGTTGTTCCCGACGCTCTCGGCGGATTTCCGGGGAGCCGGCGAGGTTTGGGMAGCTGCCGCGGGCTCCTCCTCAGCGGCTGCGCTCTGCACGAGAACCTCAACTTCATGGGGAAACCACTGAGGTTGAGTTACGGTCCCCATCGCTCCGGAGGGGACTAATCCCTCCGAAACCGACTGCTTCAGCTAGGGCTGCAAGGGGGAAATTAAAAATCCCTTGTGCTACGAAGCCATCACTGCAGAGCGAGCGCTGCCTACGGTGTTTTCACTTCCAGAAATGGAGAAAAAGGGAGAACCAAATTTACCCCTTTTCTGGCTGAACCAATTTTGCCCCTTTTCTGGCTGCGCTTTCCATTTCTTTAGTAAACTACTGGTGGAAAAACAAACCCAAAAGCTTTGCCCCTGCTTATGATTAATACGTTTACAGAGGATTTTAAAGCATGTTTTGAATAGAGACAGGCTTGGCAAATGTGGTGTTTAGTTACTGTAGCTAAAGCAGGGACCAGCCAAGGGTGGAAGGGCTTGCAGATGGAAATACTCCAGTTAATTGGAAACTGGGACATGGAATTGCTGCAAAGCCCCAGCCCCCCCAAATCCTGTTTTCTGAGTCATAAGAGCAGCAGAGAAATCGTTTAAGGATGCAAGGGGTGCAAAATATTGCAAGCCCTTTACAGAGGCTTGTGGTTTTGGGCAACTAGAGAAGCTGATTTCTTGGAGTTGTTCTCGATAACTCTCTGCGGCCAGATACTTATCAAGGATTTGATGTCAGCCCCCCATTCACCATTAAAACAGCCTATTAATACTTCACCCTTTGTTGTTGTTCCCAGCAGAAGCCAGGCTTGTCACAGGTCACCGGGAAGCAAAAATGCCCAGGGAAACACGGTTTTCTCCGAGTCCTGCTGAAGAGGCTGGATCCTCGCATGCCTCAAAGGTCTGTGATGAAGCACAAGTGGGAATCGGAGCAGGTCTCCTCCAAAGCGCCCGTCCCATCCATCGCCAAGGGCTTCGTGTCGAATGTTGGACCTGAGGCCTCCAGGACAACTTTTTCCACGCTTTGGACTAAGCCGTTTTACTCCCGATAGTATCTTCTTTCTTTCACTTGAAGCCCAGACAGCTGTAGGAGGAATCCTCTCTTTATTGCTGATCCAGCTGCTCTACATTAGGAGCCGTGGTTTGAAGGGGAATATTTCCTCACTGGGTCACCACTGTCTGAAACCAGTGACTCAAAAGTTACAGCCCAGCACGTCTGTGTGATGGCTCTTAGGAAGAAGGGACCTCAAAACCCAATTCTCCCCCACTGCAGAACTAAAATGACCTTTTTTGGTGGCATGGGGGTGGAATTACATCCTACGGACCATGTTCCAGGGCTCCGGTGCACGCAGGCATCAATGGACTCGTCCTGAACACAGACTGCTTCAAGGYAGAGTTTTGCAGCACAGAGTAAGGGCAAAAATAAGGAAGCTTGGGAAGGCGCAGGAGTTTGGGTGGTTTKGGGGATGAAATCCCCCAACTCCAGCTATCCCGGTGCTGGCTGGAGCACGGAGAGCCGTTCCCTGGAGCTTCRGAACCGCTGCTGGAGTCAAACTAAACTCATGAGCTTAAGCATCGCTTAAGCACCGCACACAAGAGGTTAAATCCCCTTAGAGCCTCCGCATCAGACCATACAGAGCCATCGGAGGGAGAATAATCTTAAGAAATGCAGTGGCGTCAGCTTTGCCAGCACCTCCTGATGTCTTCAGGAGAGGCTATTTAAAGGGTCTCCGTCACCAGAAGAGTAAGGATGAAAAAATTCACTGACTCACTCGGTTACAGAGATCCTGATGTTACTCGACGGGCAGGATGAGGACCGGGGAAAGGGGGGAGCAGTGAGGGGCCTGGTTTTTGGTTTCCATTTCCGTCACCTCGCAATTCAGTCGCGCTATTTCTCTACACTCCACGGCTGGACCCTACGCACCAGCTGCAGGCGACTATAGGAAAGCAATAAAAGAGGAAAATAGTAAAATGAAGAAGTTGGCAGCGGCAACACTTGTGCCTCCAGCTTTAAAAAGCTGAGCACATTTAAGCTTGGCAGACTCTCTAAATGGGAAGATTTCCTTCCACACCCATCCCCTAGACATATTTAGAAATAGTCCGAGCTGCCAAAGCCTCTGTGCTCGTGGCGGGGCTTGCTCGTGGTTGCTGTCTGTGCACCCTCCTGCACACCCAGCACCCGTGAGCGGCTTTGGCAGCCCTTAAAAAGCCAAAGCAGGGCTGSAGGACACGGATGTGACAAGAACACGGACGCTGATGGGTGACACGAGCTCAAAGCAAGCGTGCCCGACGCCAGCACCGCGCCGGGTGGGAAGCGGCGGCTTTTCAGGATATAATCCAGGGAAAACCGTGTGCCCCAGGCTCCTGCTCCGCGCGGCCCTGGGAACCCTGCGCATCCACGGCCGGGAGCACCAGAGGGGTCGAGTTTGGCAAAAACAGCAGCTTTTTATAGAACTTCCCTGGCAGCTGAGGGCGTGGAAATATTACAAATACTTCAGAAGTCAGAGGACATTCTGTACTGGAGGAGAGAGCGGCTACTTATTTATTTATTTATTTTAAAAAGGTAGGTCATGCTGGGCGCCCCRAGCACCCGGCTGAGCCCCTGGGTGCCACCGCCACCCCGGGCGGCCGCATGAGCCGGTGTCACAGTCCGTAGGCCCAGTCTAAGGGACTGCTATTTTCGGGCAGGGAGAGGCCAGGGGATGGTGACAGGAGCCTGTCACCCGTGGGTGACTCACTTGCCACGCTTGCCTAGCCCGTGTGTCTCAGCTCCATCCGTGTGCCGCATGTCCCGGCCGCGACGTTCCCGAGGGATGGGGACCGGCCCTGGGCAGGATGAGGACATGGGCGCTGCTCCTGTTGCTCCACACAAGATATTCCATTACTTGATTGTCCAAAGCGAGTGATTAATCCATGTTAAACTCCATGAGGATGAGGCAGGAAACTGGTAAGGTGCCTGAAGGGCCTTGTGTCTTGCTTTGGGAAAAGTTGGTGGGAGTTTCAAGCCTTGTGGATCCACAAGAGGGAAATGGGATGGGAGAACAAGACATGCAGGACAAARCACCAGCTCCTGCCCCAGACAGACACAAACTTCTAGCCCCGACAGTGCATCCTCCTCCCGGCATTGACAGCTTCCACCAACACGAGTGCCAAGCTCCACACGCCTCTGCTCCGCGGGAAAGAGCCTTCCCGTATCCCATGGAATAGGTGACGGATGCAGGTTTCACTCTGCTGGAGTCTGCCCGTGTCCCATGGAATA
>NW_020456043.1:1410571-1432935 GCF_003342845.1 Nothoprocta perdicaria | reverse complement strand
CGTGTCCCATGGAATAGGTGACGGATGCAGGTTTCACTCCACTGGAATCTGCCTGTATCCCATGGCTCTCCAGGCCACGTGCTGTTTTCCTGCTCGTGTCCCATGGAATAGGTGACGGATGCAGGTTTCACTCCACTGGAATCTGCCTGTATCCCATGGCTCTCCAGGCCACGTGCTGTTTTCCTGCTGGCAGGGGCAGGCTCAGCAGYGCTCAGGGCAGGAAATGCAGAGGCCTGGGAAAAAACCTCTGCACTCGCAGCTCCCTGTTTGCTTTTCCTCTCTCACGTGCCCTCGGCTGCAGCGTATCCTCCCTTCCATCTATCACTGCTCCCAGGATACACGGAAAAAAAAAATCCTACAGACAGCAGCAATGGGAGTCTGCAAGGAAGCAGCTCAGGGGCATGAGAAGATGCAATGCTGCCCCCAAATTAAGTGAATTACTGTGCAGGAAAAGAGGAGTTTCACTGATCATGGCTATGCAGGACGGGCAGGTAGTCGGAGCTCTCAGCCTAAGCTGGACGGGTTTTATTTGCTTAGCACCAATTCTGTGCGACACGGCCGCAATTCCTAGGTCCAATAACCTCGCTTACCAATGGAGATATCCCCACCCCTACCAGTAAGAGGTGGATTTGCAGATTTTTTTGTGTTTGCAGATTTTATGGGCTGTTTGCGGGGTAGAAAAGTCTCCCAAACAGGATCATGGCAAGTGGGGACACGGGAGAGTTCTCAGGAGCACTGAGATCCCTACAGCTCCCCACTTTTCYCTGCACTGCTGCACAGAGCTGAGCTTGCAAAGCTGACCCGCCGGCAGTGGCTGCACCACGAGGAAAAAGGAAAAAAAGGAAAGAAAAAAAGTGAAGTTTTGCTTTCTCTTTCTCGGGTCTTTAATTGTGGATCAAAGCCGGTGTCCGAGGGCGCCGCTGCTTGCCAGGCAGCTGTTCGKCGGGCGCGGAGCCAGCGAGAACCTCCGGCACGAGGAGCCCGAGGCGGGACCTTGCATCCCGCGTCGGCGCGACGCTGCAGCCAAACCAGCCCGTTTTAGGGCTCCCCGGGAGCCCCAGGACAGGGCAGATTTGCTGAGACACCGTCGCAGCGCTAGCACCAGCAGCCCCGTGCAGCCTTGGGCACTGCATGGACAAGGGCTGCCCGGTCCTTCCGCTGCCCCGTTGTCTCCCGCTCCATCCTGTTGCTCCGCCTGCCTTCTGCTCTCTCGGGCCATCGTTTTAATTAGCAGAGATTCAAAAGCGACCGTGCATTTATGGCGCGGCTGCACAGCCCGCAGGTACGCAGGTGTAAGGGCCAGAGCAGCGAGCAGACGGGAGCAAGCGGGACCGGCTGCTCCAGCTTTATGATGCGCGCTGCAAAGCAGAGACTGATCCGCTGCCGCGTCAGACCCAAATCCTGCTTTAACAAACAGAAATTGCAGACCCAAAAACCACTGCAAAACCTCCGCRTGGTGCCGCGGCACTGGATTCGCCACATCCTGACAGGAGACAGACCTTTCTCCAGGACACCCTGCCCAGGAACAGCCCCAATGGAGCATCCTCGCTCAACTACAGCTATCCCGGGTGGGGTTTAACTGCATGGAGCACGGGGAGAGCTCACCCAAGGGTGATCCTGCTCCACGTAAAGGGTTTTGTCAATGTGACCTGCTGGGGCTCCCGCCACGCAAGGTACTGCTTACAACCACTTATTACTCAGGCCATATGTAAGAATTACTGGCGTGTGTAATTAAATGCCCTGAGGGTAAGGACAGCAAAGAGTTATAGCCAAAACAGTCGGAAAACACAGTTCTGTCTCCCGGACACTGGGTCAGACAACACTGGACCGCCACTGCCTCCATTTCCTACAGCAGGAGGGGAAGAGCTGCGCTGCGAGGCCAGGGGCACAGCTTCTTTCTCCTTTTACTTGGGAATATCTACTCAGGTTGCCTCGGGGAGGCAATCGGCTTCACCGCGGTGCACGAGTGCATGCAGGTGGGCAGGGAAGGGGGGTAACCTCCCATTTGGCATTAACACTAACCTGGAGGAAGAAAAACACAAAAAGGGAAAACAACAGGCTGGGAAAACCTTGCTCTGTCCATGTGCAGGTAGGTAAAGTCGGGAGGCTGCAGGAATGAAATGCCTTGTGCGAGTGCAGCATGACACCCAGGAGCTGGTTTTGCAAGACGAAACCCAAGAGCCTCTTCTTGCCCAAGAGGCTCGTGGTGTCTGCGAGCAGGAGGGAGCTCTGCAAGGTCAGGCTGGGCCTCCGTGGGCACCTCTGTCCTTGGTGGGGGCCTGGCACGCGGATCCCGAGGTTAAGGACACGGCCAAAGCCCCGGCCACCAGCAGGTCCCACAAACAGGAACGAGGGACAGTCCGTGAGCGGGATTTGCAGGCGGCGGTTTCGTGCTAGCCCCAAAGAGGCCTCACGTGGAGGAAGCCTGTGGGGAAGCCTGGGCCAGCAGCACCCACGTGCCCGCGAGCCTGCAGGAGCCCAGGGCGCCTGGCAGCCCCTTGAAGGGGGCTCAGGCACCTCCGTGCCCGGCCGCGGCTTCCCCCGGCTCGGCGGGACCCATCGGCCGCCTCCAACCCCGCAGCCTCACCTGCAGCTCTCAGCAGCCTCCTCTGGCCGCAGCCGAGGCTGCACGTGGCCACCTCCCCTCCATCTGCTCAGCACCTGGCTTCCAGCAAGCACAGACACAAGGGTGAAGCAACATTTAATCGCTGTATTTAGCCCTGCAGTTTCCACCCATGAAAACCAGCTCAGGCTCCTATTTTCACCCCCGAGGGGGGAAATTCTCCTTTCCCTCCTTCACCAGAACCAGATACATTTATTCCAATACTTGAGAAGTCACGGGAGAAAGAGCAAGCTCCCTCAACAGACTCCCTCTTCTTGCTGCAATGAGCCCTAAAACAGCTGGGCTGGATTTCTGGATGAACAGATTTTCCCGTTTCTCCTCTTCCAATACCAGCAATATTTTGCTGGTTTGTTCATAAACACATTGAGAGCCCTGTAGTTAAATAAATAACCGGTTTTAGGCCCATTTAAGGTTCTGAACATTCTGCATCATCAGTAAAAGATCTGCTACGTGATTAACTATCAGAATTCTCTGGTGTGACTCACTGCCATAAGGATCTGTTAGCAACTAAGCAGGCACTCCAGCCTTCTCTGTCTAGCAAGGTATTAAGAATCATAATGCAAAGCAGGGCAGAAGGGGGAAGCAAAAATCCCCTCTGCAACAGCCCTGGCTAAGCGTTTTCTATGTGAAATCGCCTTTTCTATTTTAAGTAGAAATCTTCAAATATCTATCAAAAAGAAAAAAATGAGAGCGAGGCAAGAAACTTATKGAGACTCTTAACCAGCTATATACACACCAAGTTAACCACAAATGTACTGGAGCTCTTGTCRTAACAGCTCACTTATAGCTGAGCATTTCCTGCTTAATGAAATAACCGGGTCAGCCAAGAGGAACCGCGTCTGCTTTTTGGGAGCAGAAATAGCCCTGCTCCGACAAAGCCCAGGCTGCAGATCCGGGTGGGAAGGCAGCGCTCCGGCGGCCGCTTCCTTCGGCACCGCGGCYGCCCCGGAGCGCAGGGAAACGGGCAGCAGGAGCCGCAGGACGCAGGCACGGAGCATTCACAAGCAGCCAGTTCTTGATGATTTTAAAATAAAATAATAAAAAAGCACAAAGGCAGCGCCCTAGGACAAGCCCTGCGTGTCCAGGAGCGAATGATCCACCCTCTCTTCCAAGCCTTCTCCTTAACAAGGAAAAGCAGCGTGCAGGGAGTTTGAGGAAGAAAGCGAGACTGTCATTTCCCTCCACCAGACAGTTTTACAGTGAAGTATCACCCCTTCATCTCTAATGATTTCCCACTAGAGCAGAACCCACGACTCTGGCAGATATCCTATTTCAGGGGTTGTTTTTCAGCTAGCACATAAATTTGCAGGGCAATTATGACCCAACACCAGCAACTGCAACTTAAAGCAGGGCTGCTACTGTCTTTATGCAACACAAAACCACAAACAGTCTTGCTCTGAAAAGGAATTAATTACAGAAAAACATAATTCTTAATCATTTCTGCCCGTGGTACATTAGGTACAATCGCATAAACATTTCTCCATACACGACTACGTTTGCTAGGCAAAAAGTGGACTCCCAGTTTGCTYGATTCGCGGGTGACATCAGATGTTCAGTATTTGAAGCTCGGTAATACCAACAACTTAATAATACTTTAGAAAAGTATGMACATTAAGGCAGATCAGCCAGGGACCTTTCCCACCGTGCGAGGTGTTTGGCAATCTCGAAACAAGCCGGCACCAAATCGGCCGGAATTTGGATGAAAGCTGCTTGAGGCATTTAATACTCACTGAAAGTTTTGCAGATGTCAGAAACGGCTTTGAAGACTCGGTCGGAGAAGTTSACTTTCACCTTGACGTATTTCATGTTCGGAAGCTGAAGACGAAGCAGCTTGTGCTGAGGTGTGAACTGGAGCTTGGCATCGGCCTGGATCCCGTATTTGTCCAACGTCCAGTGAGTTTTAAGGAGCCAAGTTTTCTTCTTTTCCCACCATAGCGCATGATCTGACCAGTCTTTCTTGACATCTAGAACAAAMAGGCCATTTGAAAAGTTACAGAGCGGCACCAGAATTCAGCTTCAAAGGACATAAAAGCACAAGTTCAAATGTGTTAATTGAGAAGTGACTATCGACCTAGAACGCAGCCAGTCCCTTGCAGACACAAATAATGGCTWGGATTCAATTGCAGGGAGAAGCCACCTGCGAGATAAGTGCCCCATTTTGCTAAGTGCTCTACAAACAGAGTTGAGACACCCTYGCTGCCCAAAAGAGCTTTCAGGTCCAATCGTTTCAGCCCTATTTCCTGCAGCCCTCRCTTCGGGAGCCGCTTGGCACTGCCTCACGCGCGCGGTCCCGCTGCCCGCCGGCACTGCCAGTGCTGGGGGACAAAGGGGCCGCTTCTGCTGCCTGCTCACGYGGCCTCGGGGGTCCTGCTCCGCGAATGGGCTCCCCAGGCACTAACTCGGGAACCCTCCGGACCAGGAGAAAGGAGGAAGAAAAACGAGAGGAATAATGATGAGCAAGGACTCGTCCATGGATCGCTCGGCCGGGCAGCTGGGACTGGATCCCGAGGGACTCATTAACAACCCAGACTTTATCCAAGAGGGATTCTGTCCAGCTTTCCAGGCCTCCTATCTGTTCTTGTTTTCCACATCCCCACAGTAATGCAGGACATCTTCACCACCCAGAAATGGAACTGGAAAGACCCTCTTTTCTCCAAGCCTTTCAGCTTCCACTAGCAAAACCCTTTTTTTTTTCCCCCAAAACGCGGCTAAAAGTAACATCCTGAAACCATCCAGGGAAGGAGAAAGAAGCGTGGTAGGAAACCCGGCCATCACCAGCAGCTGGGAACCCTGACATCCCCTGCAGCCGCCTCCTCGCTCACATCTCCTGCAGCGTCAGCTCCATCCCGGGAAATCCTCAGCCACAGACCTGGCCGGGAAGCGACGGCTCCCCGGCTGATCCCTCCACAGGGCAGCTCCCTTCATGTGACACTTCCCCCCATCTCTGTTGGGATGATTTTAATTTTTGTGTGGGAGGAGAAGCTCTCAGTGAGCAGTGGCCCTTGGTGGGTAAAGCTTCTGTGTTAGAACAAGTCACTTCCAGCTCCAGAGCCTCCCGCGATCCTGGACTTCCACTGTGAGGAACTGGTTTGACCCAAATTAAAACTGTCAGTTGACATCTATTGTAACAGCTCCTGCCTCCATCCGTAAGAGCTGAGGTTCCACGTAGGAATGAACTAGCCCAAAAGCACCAAACGCAGCCAAATTCAGGCATTAAATCCTAGCAGCTGCATGACCAAAGAGCCTAAATTACAGAGCAACGCACTGCAGGCACACACTGCAAAGACCATCCCCACGAGCCCATATCTGAGCTCGGTCAGGAGGAGACCAACGCAACAAAGGAACTTTTTGGGTGCCTTTCTTGATGGGGTATCTCCATCCCAGGCTTACTGAGAAATCCTGACACAGTTTAAAGCACAGCCAGTTTCTTCCAACTTCTCGTAAAACGGCCTAATAACGCGGCCAGGGAGCGGGAGCGGCAGCTGGACTTTTCAACAACTTAGTACAATCAAATTAAACAAAACCAAATATAGAAAAGCACGCACCCTTGCACAAGCCTTGGCTCCTCCTAAAAAAATCCGAGAAATCATTACAGCGGCCCTCGGTGACGAAGTCCAATCCGTGCCCTGACGAGAGGGCACCACAAGTTTGTTGCTGAAGCGGTGCCACTTATGCAACGTCGAGCACAGAGACGCGGCTCGGGGCTCGTGCTCCAGATTAACCTCCCAGGCCCCGCTGCAAAGCGATTATGACAATAATTACGTGCAAATTGCAAAGTGCAAATTGCAAAGTGCAAATTGCACTGCGAGATGCTGCGTAAGCCGAACACCCCTGGGAGCAGCTGTATTTAAGGGAGCTGGGTGCCTGGCTGGCCGCTGAGCTGCACGGTTAGTCTAACACTAACAGGGTGCAGGGAGCACCGGGTGCTTTGCCAGGCTGCGGTTACCAGCAGTGACTTACAGGCACATCTCTGAAAGCTGGTTCTGCACGTGGCAGTTCACCCTCCTGGTTAAGTCTGGTCAAAGGTTTAGGAACGTTCACYGGGGTCAGAATTTGCTAGTTACTGATTTCTGGGAGCTGGAATCCATCTTTTGGATCCATCTGTTCACACTTTCTTCTTACTTTAGCATTTATTAGAAGAGAACTGAGAAGCAGGGCAGATCTCCAGGCACTCCAACCACTTTTGCGTTTTAGAGATCAAAGACCTCGGTTTCAAAAGGTTCCTAAAGATCCCCAAATCATGGGCACAACTCYGAGTCCAGCAATTAAGGGTACTTAGCCTTACAACAACAGCATTACACAGGTTTTTAGCATCTCCAGGCAGACAAATGGAGCAAGGATTGGGATTTGGGAAGTGTGGCCGGAGAGGGCGAAACCCACCCCTATCTTTGGTTAAATCAGCCCAATTCCCAGCTATGGCGCAGGGGAAGGGTCCCTGGAAATGAATGTCCCCATCTCGGGGCAGGGAAGCTGCAGGTTTCCTTCCCAGCATCAGAAATCACCTCTGCTCCTCGTTTCCGCGCCCTTCCCACCAGCACGGAGCGGTCCCCGCGCTGCCAAGGACACCTCGGYGCTGCCAGGGGCGGCCGTCGCGCTCGGGAAGCAGCTCCAGCAGCAAGGACGACCCAGGCACGGTTTTTTCCAGGCAAATTAAGAAGCTGTTTTTGCATTTTCCTCCCAAGACCGCATCAAGAGGCTCGCATGCCACAGAAGACACTGAGGATATTTTATATAGCCCAAAACACAGCAAATTCCTGACTTTCATGCTGATCTCTAAATGCCGACTTGTTCGGAGAGTCCTTTGAATGCGAGCGGTGTTTTAAGTCACCCAGGCAGCTGCAGAGACCCATGAGGACGGGACACAAATGCATAAAAAAGGGGGAAGGATGGGGGTTTTAAACCTTAAATTTCCATAGCCACAGCCACATTGTACCAGCTTTGCCCATCACAATGAAAACCGCAATTTTTTGAGCCGCAAAGCTCCCACTGGTTTCATAAGATGATGTATTTCATAAGAGATGTGGTATTACGTATATTTTAGTTCTTGGACCCCTAYTGTGCAGACGGACACACACACATTTACACAACTACCATTTAAGCACATCATAACGAAGGCAAATTATGGCAAGAGACTTAAGCACAAAGCAATGACGGGTCACGTTGAGACAGGATACYAGAAGGTTCACAAGTGGCAGCTTCYAGCTGCTCCAGCAAAACAAGCACCACAGCTCTACCGTAAGGGTCACATTTTGCTGTTCCACTAGTGACAGGTCTAAAACATATGTTTTTTGAAAGCCAAGAGGGCTTTTGCCATTCGGGAGCACCAGGATTAAGGCAATTCCTTTTAAAAGGTCCTTTTCTGCTCCACTTCTGCAGGAAGGTATTTCAGCTCCCTTCTGCAGAGGCAGTAATGCCACTTGGCAGAGGCTTGGCGAGCTTAGGACTTACTAGCAATAGTATACAAGGCTCGGGCGCTACATAAACAGTGAATTTTCCTGGTTATTTTGGGATATCCCGTCCTCTAGATGGGCTATCCTCAGGGCAAGAAGAGCCAAGATCCAACCTTCATGCACACGGAAAATAACTCCCTGATTTTCTCTCCCTCCGGAGCTTACGGAGCGGTCCCCACTATGCCCTGGTTGATCCTTGGATTGGGATACCAGGAAACGGCAGCTGGAGCCTCCAAATCCAGGGAGCCTCTGGGCAGGGTAACCCCAGGCCGCTCCTCCAAACGGCCTCGTTTTGTCCACGGGACAGCAGCCAGTCTGCAGACTTTGCATCACCACGACACTTACAGAGCTAGCACAGCAAGGACCCTACAGACGCCTGAGTAAAGTGCATGGATAGCTCTGGCAAGCCTGTTTTGCACATCTTCCATGCTGCACCCTTGCAAAAATCAAGCAAATCTGGCAAAAAAAGACCCAGAAGCAGCCCCATTCWCCTTTCCGTACTCCCCACCTTGCGTCCTCAAGCTCACAAAGACACTTTGGGGCGGTGGTTGGAGGCGAAGCAGAAGTTTCCTTTGAGCTTTTCGGTTACACTCGAAGGTTTTTAGAGCAAAGGATGCAACTCTTCGATCCTCCCAGAAGAGCAATAGGAGGGAGCGTCCTCCTCCAGCACAGCACACAGCAGAACCAAGCCCCGTTTTGCACGGTTTGTTTTTCCATGGAAGCGGAACACGAAGCCCTTCCCCGGCTCCCACTTGTCCCCGGTGGGGAATAAGCACCAGGTGTGTCCCTTAAAGAAGCTTCATCCTCATCTGTTCGGCTCACATTGAGGAGGCCGAGCGAGTGAATTCTTTGATACTGCTTCTGCTCAAAAAGATCCACATATTCCTTATATATTAAACATATCAACATATTTTTAATGTTTTTGTGTAAAATCTATTTAAACCCCGCCTGCAGCGGCAGACGGCTGGAGAGGCAGATTAAAGCACCTCAAAGCTGAAATACCTCTTGATAAGGCACCAAGGCCGCGCTCGGAGCCCCGGAGGCGCCGGGCTGGGCACGGGCTGGCACCGAGCCCCGCGCTGCGACATGTGCGGGCAGAAAACCTCCCTCGGAGCAAAGCAGAGCTCCAGGGAGAGCAGCAAAGAGCCCTGGCGAGCCTGGGGAAGCRGCAGGAGGATGGGGAGGCTGCCCTTTGCAGCCCACCGTGATGGGCGAGATGGTGCCTCGTGTTGGGAGTGAGGCAGGGRTACCTGAGGGCTCGAGAGGCTGAGCGGTTTTAAGAGCAGGGGTAAGCACGGGGCGGGTGGAGGTGCTGGTACCTCGTTCTGCGGCGCCTTGCTAGGCTGTCCTTCGGTGCACTCTGTGATACTGCAGTAAGATCTGAACCCTGTAGCAAGAAATAAGTCTTGCCATCACTCAAACAAATGCAAAAAAAAAAAAAAAAAAAACCACACACCAGAAAATCATCCACTACTAAGAATTGGGCAATACAGGAGAATTGGGGAGGACAGAGATGCTGGAGAAGGTCAAGAATTAGCATTTTACAGCCACGAATGCGCCTGAAGGTCCACTCCTGGCTCTCCTGGGTGTTACCATTTACCATCATTTGCTCTTCAGGAGCTTTTCAGGAGCTACGGAGGAAGCGTTAGATACCGGTAAACTCCTCCTGGCTTCCCTAGGCTGCAACCAAGGGCTCGGTTGGCGCATCCCAGCGGCGCGATCCAGACCTCCATGGTTTGCTCTGGAAGCACTAAGCAGTTTCCTGCTTTTTAAAGATCCTCCGATCACGCAGGGATGGATTTGGTGCTAGAGGTAAGTCTGGGAGCTACCAAGGCTGGTCCCASGGACTCCAAGTCTGCAACGCAACTAGGCTTTAAGCTGACCGGTTCCTTTTTGGCTAATGCATTTCAGACAAGATTAAAGCCAAAGYGAGCTGCAAACAGCTTTACCAACCACTCCCGTAGCTCTAAGCAGCTGTCATCCCTCCCAGCACTTTCAAAGCAGTTTTCACCTGCAGTTTTCACCCTTCTACCCAAGTTAGTCCCATTGAAGGTCCCTGCGCTGGGCTGGGACACGAGCGGCCGCATCCCGCCGTGTCCATCGCTCTCTGCGGAGCATTACGTGGTTTCAATGCTCCCATTGACCTCCGTGCACCCACATTCCTCCAAATATGCCCAAACGTCCTCCTCCAACGAGCAAGTCCATGGAAAGCAAGAAAACTTGCAAGAACGGGGCTGTTTTGGGTCATCTTGGGTCAAGCAGAAGCGCCCATCTCTGCTGGGTCGCCGGCTCCCGCCTCGGGGYGCAGCCCTCGTCATTGAGGCTGTTTCTCATGTTTTGGGGTATGTTAAGCCGGGACTGGATTTCCCTCCACCCTCAGCTGTGATTTTAATTGCACACCAAAAGAAAGGGCGGGTAATGGAAAATGTCCTTCCACCTACTCACAAACACCCTCGGAAAACTACCCTTCAAGACACGAGGAGAAAAACATCCTATAAAAATTACCATCAGACTTTTCTGCTCAAGCTGTAGCTGTGACAACGTGACGCTCTTGCTTTTGGTAAGACCTAGGAGAGTTCTTAACCACCAGACCCACTTGTATTTGACAGCTCACGCTGCACATAGGCTTTAAATACATTTTACATCAGTCACCCTGCAGCCATCAGGGTGGCTTTCCCAGGGTAAATGCAAAGTGCTGGAGCTGCACCTTGAATTCCCTTGTTTCTAAAACCAAGGGCAACTGCTGGTGCTACCATTTTATCCCATATGTTTTCCGAAGGGAAAAGAACAAGCACCAGCTGAACACGCTGACAAGCCRTGTCAAAAACCATATGGGCAGGCAGTAGAATTTAAATCCAAACAGAAACACACACAGAGATATGTATAATTATATATATAGCTTGACTTGTTGAAGGAAAAGAAAAAAATTAAAAGCCAAATTGCAAATTTGCTAATTATTGCAAATTTTCAGGCTGCTCCGAGCACGACCTGGCGGGTTGTGGGGCCGGAGGATGGCGGGAGCTCCCGCTGCCCAGCGGTGCAGAGCRCTGACGTCAAGCAAGCAACTCGCTCACAGATAAACTATGCAACGGCAGTGGAAAAAAAAAAGAAATAAGGAAAAGCCTTAAAGAGGGCCAAGCACTTGAGCACACAGCTCGAAATGCAGTTGTCAAAAGCAGTTTTGCTTCCAAAATCGTTATTAATTAGCTGCGTTCTGCTAGTAAGAATTTGCTAAAGGATGGCGGRGGGGAAAAGTTTCCTTTTTATTAGGTTTACTTAGGGGGATAAGTTTTGTTCTGGGTCCCTGCTCTGTTTGGATGTAGGCTGCAAGCCAGCAGGCAAGGCTGAGAACTGACGCTGCGCATACACAAGTGTCGGGGGACGATCCCTCAAGCCGGAGCTCCTCCGCGTGCAGKTCTGAGAAGAACAAACTGGGGCCGGTCAGAAAGTTACCTCTTTTTGCCCAAATTAAGCCAGAGGAAGGAAGCTCTTTTCGATGGTAACGGGATTAGTCACCTAGCATCTGGAAATGCAATTCATTACGAGGTCGGGGTAGCAGCGACTCCTTGCACTGCTAGTACATAAATACAAATACGGCCTTAAGTTAGAACTGAGAAAAATCACTGGCACCRGCACACCGGCAAGGACTGGATGTCACCTGCCCCATTTAAATGGGAACCCCGTTTAAACTTGTTTTACGCCACTGATTTGGGTACTGTGGTATAGTTGTGATGGATACATTAGGCATGGGCAATTTTGGATGGGAAAAAAGAAATTTTTTGCTTCATTTCTCAGCATTTTAGCGCAGCAGGAACGCTGCGGTTTATCCCAGCAGCCCACCTGGCACGGGCACCCATCTTGAAGCGGGTTTCCGACGGGATGCTCGGAGCACRGGCAGCGGTTTCAGCCAGGAAAAGCCAGGAGCCGCTCGGGAGAGGCCAAACTCCAGGGGCCACCTTGGCTCCCGCAGCCGGGCTCGCGAGCAGCGACCGGCCCCGCGCACAGAGCCCTCTTTGTGCCTGCTTCAAATCCCTCGCGCTCCGCTCTGCGCATTTTGCCAACGGGAGAAAATACAGGGCAAATACGCACGGGGGGATTCTGTTTTCCGAAATAAAACCATTTCTGAGCAGGATTCTTGCCTGCTGATTTTGCAGAGCGCTTCCCCCTCTCTTGCACCCCATCCATCAAATGCGCCTTTGGAAGGGGCTTTCGCTACTTGCTGGCTGTATCCGAAGGAATCGGGAGAAGCGGAAGAAAACTCGAGGAGTGACAAGCGGAGAGCTCGAGCAGTGACAAGCGGAGAGCTTGGCTTGCATGATTTATCCAGCGCAAAATAGGAAGCGACGCACAGAAACCCAGCAGAGGAGGAAGGGAAGGAAACGAGTCCTCCAGGGAGCATTSAGCCGTCTTGTGTCCCAGCCGAGGCACTCGCATCCCGGCCCCGTATCGCACATCTTCTTTACTGCTGTGACAAAAAAGGCAAAGTGCCTGGGGATGGCGGTGCCAAGAGCACGCAATCCTGATCCAGCTCCTGCAAATGCGCACTGCGTAACGGAGCTGTCCTGCCAGGGAGACGGAGCAGCTCATCCCGGAGCCAGGGGACGCCTCCGAGCGCATATGCACAGTGCACATAAATTACAATTGAAGTGGCAGCCTTAATTCCAGCATTTTCCAGCTTTTGGAGTGCAGGATTTGAAGCGTTGGCCTTGCTGCCTTGAGACTCCCCAAATAGGGATTGCCAGGTGTAAATCCGAGCGGTTCACGGAGAGCGGTCAGGAGCAGGGGACACCCAGGAGCCACCATCGTGCCAGGGATTGGGACAGGCTGCCCAGATCCCTGCTCCGACGGCAGCTCCCGGTCCGGGACCTGGCGCTCCTGCACCGATGCCTTCTGGCCACGGGAGCGGCACGAGGAATTCAGGATGCGGGAAGCGCGGGACTCGCACGAGCGCATCACAACGACTTCCCAAAGKGTCTGTTCACGAGACTTTTTCCCCATAAAACATGGCTAAATTTCTCCCACTGGAAAAGTATTCCGATGGTAACTTACGTTTGTAGAAAGGGAGGTTTTTAAACAACCTTAACACGCTGGAAGGACCCAGAGGGCCCCATCAGCCCTGACGCCTGCGGTTTCACCCTTCGGACAAAGCACGAGCGATCACGGAGGACGCTCATCCCTCCCAGCAGCTCCAAGTTTTCCAAGGGCCCTTTTCCCTGCACACATTTCAGCACAAGCTCCTGGGTCAGCCAGGAGGCACAAGCCAAGATTTGGGGCTACCAGCTGCTCCCTGCCCTAGGTCCAAGCACCAGCCCTGCCACGGTGCAGACTCATTTGCACTGCAGACCTTCCTCCCTCTCGGGCTGGATGTCATTTCAAGCCAAGCTCTGGGTATTATCAGGGAGAAAGGAAGCTCAGGAAGACAGCGCTATCTCTTTCCAGGCAATTCTGCAAAACCCAGGCTTTCTAACTTAATTTGGAGTTGAAGCAATTAACCCTTCCGAAAGTACACAAGCCTGCAGGGAGGAAAATAAATAGAAGAACAACCACCAAACACACACATACAATTGCCTGGTCAGATATTTAAAATGTAATAATCAGCAAGATGAATTTTCAGTTGCAGTCTGGCTGTTTTGAAAGCTAAAAACCACCCGGTCTCCTGAGACTCCAAAAATGAAGGTTTATGCAACTGCCCCCCTTGGCCTGTTTGCCTACGTGCAACCCCTCCAAACACCGTTCCAAGCCCCTTCAGCCACGTTTGACTCAAAATTTGGKGTCTCAAAGCTCATCAGGTCCTCGAAACCAGGTGGCCGGCCAGGCTGTGAACACAGTCAGCAAGGAAAAATACACCCAGAGCAGCCCAGTCTAGAGAAAAGCAGGATTTAGCATCCGCTGCTCCTGACCTGCTGTACAGCCAGCTCCTGCAGGTTAATATCGGAAGTGCCAGGAACACCCAAACTCACTGGAAATGGGAAAACCTGCGAGCTGAGCAGCATAGCTCCTGGAAAGGAAAGGAAAAATAAAAGAAAACAGGGAGTGGGCGGGAAATCTTTCATCTGCTCTGCTTACCACATTGCTTCCATTCTCCCACCAGTTGTGCCCCATGGAAGCTCCAGTCTGGCTAACCGAGACGTAACTACACGCAAAACAGCAAGTCCTGCCAAGAAAACCAGAGCCGGGCTCCGGTTGCCAGAAATCCGCTCAAACCAGCTATTTCCCATCCAGCAGGAATTTGGGGACCTCARTATTTTTCCGAATTGCAGCAGTCAAAACTCTGGAAACCATCAAGAACATTAAGAACTGAAGGCTGCCAGATGACATGTTTTACTCAGTTTTTTTTTTTTTTTTTTTCAAAGTTACCAGCTAATTTACATCAAGATCATCTTCTACCTTTGCTTTATCTATAAAAAAAAAGTGAAAAAAAGCTCCAAGCACCCAAGTTAGGGGCGAGCAGCAGCTGCAGATAATCAGTCCTGCTGCAAGGCCTGGAGTCTCCAGGTTAAACACACGCTTCTCTTCCCCAGCTTCTGTGAACATTCCGCACATCCAGGGCTTTCTGGAGTTATCCACGCTCGTTTTCCCCCCATCATCAGAGCCCAGAGGTTAAACAGAGCCGGCATTACGCTTTAGATCCTGCCTCCAAATTCACACCTGCCACCGCTGCACGCAGCTATTTCAGGGAAGGGGATGAGGCAGAAGGGCAGGGAAGGGAGCTGCAGCTTCGGGCAGGTTTCCCTTTCCCATCTCAAGTCTCACACACGCCACCCAGAAGAACCAAAATGAGTTTTGGGGGATTATTTACAATGATTGAGATTATTCCCTTCCTCCCACCTTGCCCTGCCCAAGAGCTACCAACCCTTCCTCCCAGCCAGTGTCTCCCAGGGCATCACACTGGCAAGAAAACTGCCAATTTAGCAGATTTTAGGGCTCTCAGTTTGCCTTTTTTTTTTTTTTTTTTGCAGCATCTTGCTGAGGTTTTGCAAGAAGTTGCTTATAAACCCGCAGAGGTCTGTGAGCTACAGACTGACCTCCCAGCACATGCTCCCGAGCAGAAATTCAGAGCAAGGCATCAGCTATTTCGCACTGGTACCCAGTGGAAGATGGTGCCCAGTTATACTAATGCAGCTGCTGCACACGTTAAGCCTCAGAAGGAGTTTCCGAGATGCCTGCTGTGGTATATAGACAGGGAAAGTCATCCCAACATGGGGCATTCCATTTCCAATAGAAATTCTGGACCGATTCTAGCACCAGTTGGTTGTGTTTTTATATGGGCGAAACAGTCGGATGGTTGGGTAAAACGCAAGCCCAAATAAAGAGGAAGGTGGAGAAAAGGATGGCTATATAAAAAGCAGAAAGGGGAAGYGGGTGAACGCGCCCATTTCTTTCACTTCAGCTGCTTCAAATGCAAGAGGGGCCAACGCAATTCCCCAAGGCAGCATCTCCAAGCGGATTACGCAAAATCGAAACCTGCAAAAAAAAAAGTCTGAAGAGGAAACTACTGATCCGGGCTGGGTCTGAGCAGCAACCCAACAATTTCCTGTCTGCGGTGGGACACCCCGGTGCTGGGGAGAGCACCGCGGCCGCCCGCAGCCTCCCCGCCGGCCTCCCCGCAGCCCTTTCGAGCAAGGCAGATGATTCAAAGCGCAAAAGCCCCCGGCGGGACCTGCTCAGAGATGAAAGGGCCCCAGGGGTGTAAGCCGAGAGGCGCGGGACAACACGGAGCGGTGGGAATTTTCCGCCGTGTCCCAGCTGGAGGACGGGCACTGTGCAGCTCCCGGAGCGCCGCTGTTTTATACATTGCTGTTTGGACAGGGAACGCTTGAAAGGGAGGAAATTGCTGTTAAACTAGAGGGGGGGTTGTTTACCTCTCCTGGAAAGTCATCTCCACTCCGGGGAGAAGTATTAATTGCCCCGACCACAGCTCGAGCTGCCCGTGCACARCCCTCACCTACCCCGAGCGCCTTTCCGATGAGCGTCCTGCTTGGTGCTGACAGAGGCCACGTTATTGGGGCCACAATCCTGCGATTTACTGCGAGCCTCCGTAGGCGCTTCCTGGCGTCGGGAGCTGGATGCAGGAGCGAGGAGCCCGGCCGCGCGGATCGATGGGCATGGCCGATTAACAGGATGCGTTAATGGGCACTTCTCTCTGCAATCGCTGCCGTTAGAAGTGTTTCATTGAAGGGAAAAGGACTCAACACAGGTCGCTAGCAAAGAGAGTCATCAAGCAGCAACACGAAAATGCAAGCCAAGTTAGGAACTTGGTCTTGAGGATGCTGTTTTTTCCCTGGAAAGGCAACATCTCTGCTGGGTACCAGCTGGCAGGGCAGAAGAGACCCCAAATGGCCAAGCAGTGCCCCTTTCTGCAGCCAAGATGACCAGCAGCAGACCGAGCTGTGGCCCTTCCTCTCCCCCAAATCCTGCCCAGCTCAAGAGCTGCCCTTGCTGGCTGGTCACCCCCATCTCGACATCGCCTCAAGTCTCGTTATTTAAAAGCCCGGGATAACATCGCCGGAGGAGGCAGAATCCCTGCAGGCTGCGTGTCCGAGGAAGCCTCTGCACGGCGGCTGAGCAGCAAATACCCTCCTGGCATCATCCAAGAGGAGCCCTCACCACCCTGCCTGCACCAGGGGCTCTCCGCACTCCCAGCCTGTTAAGCAGCCCTCAGTGGTCTCTCGCAAACAGTGCCCGCTTAAAACGTGGTATCGAGCGCCCATCGAGGGTTGATTTTGAAGCAAAACACCCTCCTTGTCGAGGCCGACCGTCAGCTGATGTCCAGGGGAATATCTGCACRTGCTGGCGTCCCGTGCACGCGAAGYAGCTCRGCACCAATCTGATAAACGCCCTCGAGGCACCAAGCACTGACACGCCGAAACCTTTTTTCATAAGAGTGGCTATAATAAAACCACTTCCTTTATTTCTGTTTAGACTGCAGCTGTTCCTCTCTCCTCCTTTACCAGCAAAGCAAACTTGGCCACCTAATAAACCCTTATCTAAACCTCTGTGGAAAACGTGGAAAATAAAAGGAGCAATCTATCTGGAAGGCAGCAGGGCCGAATCGGCGTGGCTGCAGTTTGCACCACGGGCTTTGCTTTAACACAGCCCTACGTGTTTCAAGGGGTCATTACAGATTCAAGGCAATGAACTTCTGCAGCGAGTCCCAAGGCAGCCTGAATCATTTGTAAGCACCGCGAAACCTCAAAAACAAAGATCAGTAAATCGATAACATTGCACTCTCGTGGTGTTTTATTCATTACCCTTTAGAGGTTCCATTAAGAAAAGGAAAAAAAAAAAAAAAAAAAAGACTTTGCATGGAAACATCAGTATTTTGGACTACGTTTACTGGGGAGTACAGCTGAAGTCACTGGCAAGGTAATATGGAGAGAGAACACAAAGTAGATCAAGTTTCCTTGGATTCTTGATGCATCCAAGCCATATTTGCAGATTAAAACAAAGGAAAAAGAAAAAAAAAAGAGCTCAATGTGCTAAATCAATCCCKAAATGCTCTGTAAGTCACAGAGTGTTAAGCCCTTTGCCATCCCTCTCCCAAGCAAGGCGCAAGGAGGACACGGCAGCCAAAGGGCTGTCTGGGGAACAATGGGTTTCAGGGAGCTGCACCAACTCTTATCAGAGATCAGATTCGCACACAAAGCCTCAGAAGCCGCCTGCAGGTATCAGCGACAGGGCCGGTATTTCGGGGTTATCTCCGGCGGGCTCCGCGTGCCCACCAGGATGCACGGCCCCCCACGAGGCATCGCCTCTGCCAGYGCAGGACTCCTTCCCAGCCGCACTGCAGAGGCTCCCAGACTCCACGTTCAGCTGCTTCTTTCCACTGAGCTATTTTCCTTAAGTATTAGCTTAATATTGGTGCTCGCTCCTTCCCCGTCCCCTCAGCCCTCACCGTAACAGTATATGCTGCATTTAAAAGGAACCGAGGCACAGATCTGTCTTCCCTCGGCAAACTTCTCTCCGCACACTTTCCGAATCTARTCAGTGCACATTTAGGTTATCTGTCCTAAGCCATTCATCTGCCAGACACTGTTTGTCTCCCCTCCACCGTGTCTGTCAATTAGGCTTTTATTCACGCGACTGCATGAAGCGGCTACGAGCTGCAGTCCTCAAAAGCCTCTCCTGGGTGCACGGCAAAAAGAGCAGCTTTGGGGTAGCACGTGTTTAAAATACTCCCTTATTTGCGCTCCCTTCCTTCCTTCTTTTGCTCGCGGTGATTTCAAGCCTTGATTTTTGTTTAGGAGTCAATCGCAGCAGGATTCCTGCGAGCATCGGGTTAAGCGGAGCTGCTGACGGGTTTAAGGGAAGAAATGTTAGCTAAGTCGTTTCATACTTCCAGAATAACCCAACACGTCCTGTAAACAGGAAAAGCCTATCACAAGCATGCAGCCAGWTTTCCAAACTTTAATATATATAGCGTAATTCAGCCCAGCTTGATAGGCAGCGTGCGTTAGAGCTGCACGGATAAGATTAATAACAGATTTCCTGCAGTATAACCTGTATTTTACCCCATGCCCTTGGAAGCRGCTAAATGATGCTATTGCTCTTCAAACTCGGTATTTTTAGCTTAATTTTCTGAGAGGGCTTTGCCAAACACACGGTGTATTTCAATTAACTAAGTGGCTTAATTCAGCAGGGTGATAAATAACAGGGAAGTGAGCAGGTCACTGCAATCCACTTGAGTACCCAGAGTATCTATCTGCTGCTTGGGATTTTTCCAATCACGGTCTGCGCCAGTAATAATGTTAATTGCACRCTCCTCAAAAAGGGCTGACGTTGAATTTACCTGATTTACTGTGTGCAGTTAGCGAGAACGGACTGTTCTGCATCCCCTCCTCCGAGAGCAGCACCCTAATACATGTCCCCATGTCCTGAGATCTCCCTGGGCACAGCGCTGTCCTTTGGGAAGGACAATTTATGGCAATCAGCAGGGAATGCCGCCTGGATTTGCCCTTTCCTGAGCTCCCCCCTGCTCCTGGCTCCCTGCAGAGCTGCTCACTAGAGATATTTAAGCTTGCCCAAAGCTCACAGTTCTGCCCCCAAACCCTGGGTAGGCCAAAAATCCACGTGTTTGCAGCCCGTTGCAAGCRGGCGGCCGTGCAAGCTGCATCCGTGCAGGGAAATTTCCCCCATGAGGTCCCACGATGCTGCATGGGGGCTCGGGAACGGCCAAGGAAGCTTCATCCTGAAGACGAAATTTCCTAAAAGCCCTTAGCGAAAAACCGCTTTAGAAAACACTAATACATTTTTCATGCTGGCAGCTCTTAAAAAAATCAAATAAAGGAGAGAAACAAGYGCTAACACCAGGAGAGACACAAAAATACTGGAATAACGGAGGGGGCAGGTTAAAAACATAGCAAAGGGAAGAAAAGTTGCAAGGTGAAAACCTGCAAAATAATTCACCTGGAGAGGAAAGCTTGGAGGCAAGAGGGTTTTGCGAGGGGCTGCGGTGCAGGGTGTCCCTGCAGCCGGGGCCYGGTCCCCGGAGTGGCCCTGTCCCCATCGCCACCAGCTCCGCATACAAAGATGCTGATATAACTGTCGGGAGCTCCGAGAAGAGCCATAAAATAATTAGAGGGCTGGAAGAGCCGGCATGAAGGCAGACTGAATGGAAGTGAATGTGTGCAGCTTGGTGGAGCAACAGGAGCCAAGGGGAAAGGACAGGCAACCACCAAAAGAGCCGCGGATTTGAAACCATCCCGGAGTGCGAGGGATCATCCCGAGCCCGGCAGCTAAACCACACAGGGAAACAGCTGCCTAAAGCTCCCAAATCCACACGTTTCCCCCCCACGCCGTGACAGCTCGCATTCCTTCCCGGGAATACAGCGCCCGATTTAAGCCGCCGGGCGGCCCCGGGTAAACACGCGGCGGGGGTGCCGGGCGCATGACGTCAGGCCCTAATTTGAGTCCTCGTCCAGCTCRGCCCTTGTGCACGCGCTGAAACTTCCAGCGCGCCAGCGGCCCCGCTGCAGGGCTCTGCCCTCTGGAAGGGGCTTCCTGCTTCCCAGGCCGGCGCGCGGAAATGCGGAGCTGCGAAATCCCAGGATAACTCTCCTTGCTCACTGCATCCCCACAGCCGGGGGTCTCAGCATTGCTAGAAATTAAATGCCTTTTTTTCCCCCTTTTCCCCCCAAAAAAGCAAGTTTTGAGAGAGCCAAAGCAATCGCAAGGCTGTTTGATGCAAACATTTGCTTCCTTTTGAGACAAACCTATTTATATCCGTCTTTTCCTTCCTTTGACTCGGGATAATTAATAAATCAAAGYGTGAGCCCTGCCTGCGATGGCATTCAAGCGGCCGGCGCTCCGACAGCTAACGGGCCCGCGACTCCTACACCCGCAGACACGTGCGAGGAGCTGGAAATTAATATTTTATTTGAGCAATTACAGCAATCCGCCTTAACTATACCGTTGAGTAAACAAACGCGAGTAATAAAGTGCCTGACTGCTGATAAAAAAAAGAAGTCAGAGGTTTTACACTGCAAACTATGTGCGGGAAGCTTGGGCTCGGGCTGTGCGGGAAGCTGGGCCGGCGGCGCGAGTTTTTTGCACGTTTTTGCCAAGTTYTGCAGGTTTTAGGGCAGGGAAGCACCCAGGCGGCGGGTACAAGGGCTCCCTTCAGTGCCGGCCGGGCTGCCCCGCTTGGTCCCGACGCTCCTTTTCACATGCCCTGCACAAACGGGCTCTTTGTCCAGGTGCGAATTCAGGGTTACTGGATATTGCAGCGCTGCCCACGACCAGGCTCCGTGCGCTCCTGGCCCCGGCTCAAAGCCCGATTCATTCAGGGCTCCGGCGGCAGCTCCTCCTCGGGAAAGGAGGAAGGATCCCATCCCAGAGCAGCTCCCAGGCCTATCCCCCAACACCCGGCGCTCCCGCAACGCCGCCAGAGCGCGGCCGCAGCTCCGCCTCCCCCAAAAGACCGGGAGGCAGGAAGAAAAGGAGGAAAATAAATAAATAAATCTAAAAAAGTAATTATATCGTTAAGGAGCCGCGCGTTCCTGCCAGGTCGGCACTGCCGCTCGCCAGCCCGGGAAGCAGCCTTGCCTGCCCTGCGCTGCAGCTTYCCGAGGCCAGAGCCAGCCCGGGAAGCAGCCGTGATCCCTGGATTTTGTGGGGCGGCACTTGGGGGGTCAGGGCGCTTCTCCGAGACCGGAGCAGCGGGACAGCCCGGCCGCTTGCTGCTGTCACGGGCACCACGAGCACGGTGCCCAGCTTGGCTTAAGGCCACTTTGCAGAGTTTAATCTGCCTCTGCCTGCAAACTGGCACATATTATATATTTTATATATAAATATATATTTATTTTTAAATATATATATATTTATATTTTGTCTTGTGTTCTTTCTGATATTCATACATATGACAAATGAACATGTCTCTCCCCAACACTTAGTTTAAGGACACAGGGGGGACCAGGAGAATAACTCAAGCCTCGGATAACACCCGGGGCCCACGGCAGCCAGGCCGGCACAGAGAGGAGGAGGAGGAGGCTTCGCTGCCTTCGGCCTCAAAGGATGGCGGGGATGGCGGCCCCGGGGGGACTGCAGGGGGGAAGGCACCGAAAACCGGGAGAGGAGGGAAAGCCACTGGAAACTGGGAGAGAAGTGGGGGAAAAGGCTCCAAGAAGTGGGAGAAGAGAGGGAGAAAAGGCGCTGAAAACCGGAGAGGAGAGGGGGGAAAAGCTGCCCCAAACTGGGAGAGGAGCGGGGCACCCTGGGGCGCTCAGAGGGTGGGATGGGTGCAAGATACAAATGAGGGGAGGGGATCCCAGGGCAGCCGGGGCGCTGGGAGCTGGAGGCTCCACGCTGGAGCAGGGAGCCGGGGCTGGGCAGCGGGACACGGGGCTCGGCCGGGCTGGGTGCCGGGAGCAGCATCAGGGTGCTGGGGTGGGGGGCCAAGGGCTCCGTGTTGGAAGAGGGTGCTCGGGACAAGGCGGGGGGTGCTCGGGACAAGGCGGGGGGTGCTCGGGGACAAGGCGCTGGAAGGCGCCAGGGCTGAGTATTAGAAGATGGGGTGTCGGGAGAGGGTCCCGGGAACAGGATCGGGGCGCGGGGCCGGGACACGGTACCGGGCACCCGGAGCGGGCGCGCGGCGCGGGGCCGGGACACGGTACCGGGCACCCGGAGCGGGCGCGCGGGCGCGGGGCACGGTACCGGGCACCCGGAGCGGGCGCGCGGCCGGGGCATGGTACCGGGCACCCGGAGCGGGCGCGCGGCCGGGGCACGGTACCGGGCACCCGGAGCGGGCGCGCGGCGCGGGGCACGGTACCGGGCACCCGGAGCGGGCGCGCGGC
>NW_020456043.1:1366676-1409957 GCF_003342845.1 Nothoprocta perdicaria | reverse complement strand
GCGCAGGACGGAGCCGGCGCGACCGCTCCAACATCCGGGACCCGCGGGAATGGACGGGACGGCGGGGGGGCGGCGCGCGGGGGGCGGTGAAAGGGGCCGGGCGCGGGAGGGCGAGAGCCGGGGCGCCGGGGACGGGACGGAACGGGAACGGGAACGGGACGGAACGGAACGGGAACGGGAACGGGCGTGCAAAGGGGACGAGGGGCTGCAAGCGAAGTGCCAGGGGACCAAGGGGACGGGAACGGGAGAGTGAGGGGGACCGGGACGGGCATGCAAGCGGGATGGGGGACAAGGGGGCCGAGGGGCTGGGGACAGGCATGGAACGAAGCTGAGGGGCTGTAAGCGAAGTGCCAGGGGACCCAGGGGACGGGGATGGGCATGCAAGGGGGTTGGGGGGCTGCAAGCCAAGTGCCAGCGGCCAAGGGGATGGAGCCAGGCATGCAAGGGGGCCAAGGGGCTGCAACCAAAATGCAAGAGGGCCGAGGGGACGGGCATGCAATGGAGCTGAGGGGCTGCAAGCAAAGTGCAAGGGGACTGGGATAGGCGTGCAAGGGGGTCGGGGGGCTGCAAGCGAAGTGCCAGGGGGCCAAGGGGCTGCAACTGGTGTGTAAAGGGCATGAGCAGTGTGTGAAAGGGCTGAGGGGCAGGAGCTGCCGTGCAAAAGGGCTGGGGTGCTAAGGTGCTGGGCTGCAGGGGTCCTTTGGGCAGGGGGTGCCAGGAGAAGGGGGTTGCGGTGCCGAGGAGCAAGGCGAGCTGGGGGGCAGCGAGCTAAGGGGCTGCTGTGCACAGGGAGCCACAGCGGTGTGCGGAAGGGCTAGCGTGGAAATGTGCTCCGCGGCAGGCACCGGCGTGCAGGGGACCAGGGAGCTGGGAGCAAGGGGCCTGGGAACAAGGGAGGAGCACGCAAGGCGGGCAAGGAGCTGGGGAGCAGCGTGCAAGGAGGGGAAAGACCTGGGGAGCAGCGTGCAAGGAGGGCAAGGAGCTGGGGAGCAGCATGCAAGGGGGACAAGGAGCTGGGGACCAACATGTAAGAGGCTGAGGAGCTGGGAAGCAGTGTGCAAGGGGTCTGGGAACAAGGGAAGAGCATGCAAGGGGRRCAAGGAGCTGGGGAGCAGCGTGCRGGAGGYCRCTRTGCATCGCGGCTGGGCACAAGGCACACGGGGGCCGGGGAGGGCCTAGGGCAGCCCCTACCTTTGTCTCGCCGTCCAGGCCGGGCACCGCGGTGCTTCCCTCCGGCCCCATCATCTGTGCCCGTGTGAAACGGGAACTGGCTTTAAACGGGAGCCCGCACAGGTGTGAAGGGCCCGAATAGCCCAATATTCCGCGTTTYCTGCGGTTCCCACCCAGCGTGCGTGCGTCCCGGCGGGGCGGCCGCGCTTCCTGCCGCGCGGCGCTTCCCGCCGGCGCCCGCTCCCCTTCCTCCCCGGCCCCATCCGCATCCAGGAAAAGCTTTAGCCAGCAAAAGCTAAATTGGAATGCACGGAGTAAAAATGCAATAGCACCGAGGTATTTGAATTAATGCAAAGGCACAAAAGGGAAGTGTGCAGCAAGTGGGTAGATGGCRGGGACAGCATCCCTCCAGGAATTGCCCCATTACCACCCTTTTCCCCCCAAAACGGGAATGCCGCAGCACTATTTGCCCAGGGATGGAAGCGKCTCCGGATGAAGCTTTCCCGGAGCGGATGAGGGTGTTATCCAGGTGTCAGGCGCCAGGCGATGCATGGAAAGGGTTACAGGCGACCCGCTGGCCGCGGCGCCGGCTGATGCAATTCGGCCGGGCTCCGTCGGAGCGCGCGGCGCTGCCGCATGGCCCGGCTGCCGCCTCAAACCGCCGGCTGCGTTTGGGGGGATTCTCCTTTAACCCAAATGGGTGGCTCTGGGCATGTGCTGCCTTGGGTGCTCGCGGTCAGGGCTGCAAAGTGAGGCCAGAAAGGGAGAAATTGGGTGTTTGCATCAGCTGCGGCTCCCCATGGCCGCAATGAGCTCCGGGCAGTGATGGCCAAATAAGGTGCCGAAACAGGCGGCTCCTGCAGCCCCCGGCACAGCCGGATCCCGGCGTGATCCCGGAGGCGCCCGTGGGAGCCCAGGAGCTGCTGGGTGAAGATGGGGTTTGCACCAYGGGGTTATCTTGGCCATCGGCTGCGTGGCCGGAGCATGGGCAGCGTCCCGGTGCGAGCGATTTCCTGGGAAGTGGCAGGGAAAAGGGAAGAGAAACATCCCCCAGTGACAGCAGCGATGCTGTGATTATCCATGGGCATTTCCCAGGTGCTGCTGATGGGAAGCGGAGCAGCCGGAGAGCCCCTTGGGCCCATGCCCGAATGAAGCCGGGGTGTCCCGGCCTCCCAAGCATTCCGGGTGACATCCTGGGATGAACAGCAGAGCCAATGCAGGAGTCAGGGCTGTGGTGCTGCGGGTCCCAGCTTGGCTCCGTACCCATCTGTTCACCCAGGCAGGGCACAAGCCCCGAGGCTGGAGGGAAGCGCRTTGGGATCAATCCATAGGGAAGCATCTTGGAGCAGCTCCCATGCCCTTTCCACGAGTGATGCCCAGGAACCGCAGGGATTTGGTGCACGGGGTCACAGGGCAGCAAAGCGCAGAGGGAAGAGAGGAAGGAGCAGCTGGGAGCTGAGGAAAACCAGCTGGGGAATGGATGCGGAGCCGGCTGCGCGTGCCGGCTGTTCCAACGGGGCTGAATGTGGGAGACACCGCGTGTGTGATGGGAAGGGTGCCCGGAGCGGGTGCCGGGCTCTGCTGCCTTGGAAATGTCCCAGACAGCGGTGCAGAGATGATCCCGCAGCGGGACGCGGCCGGAGGGGCAGCCGGGGCCGCGGGAGGAGCCGGCGCCCAGGGCAGCCTCACGGGAAGCAGCTGAAAACGCAGGGAAAAGGACAAATCCGGGTCGCTYGCTCCGCAGAGAGCAAGATGGGAATGGAGCCGGCCGGGGGGCGAGCTCCATGGGGAGCACTTGGATGTGTGTGGAAGGTGCAGCAGGAAGCAGCGCGTTCCCAGGACATTCCCAGGACCTCGCTCCTTTTCCCAGCACGCGGCCCCGTGGAAACGTGGAAGGGAAGCGGGGGAGAGCCCTGGCAGAGCAGCGTGTTCTTCCTCCCTGGGGCTTCCAACAAGGCCCTCGAGGAGCTGCAGGCCACAGGCCTGAGCACATTTTAATAACAGATACGCTGGGTTTCATCAGTTCCCTTTTACTTATTTTTTAAAGGCAGAATCGAGGAGATTTTGCTGCTAGGATGTATTTTTTCCCGAGCATCCAACCTCCTGTCCCTCCTGCAAGGGCCACGGCGCACCCGTGACATCGCTCCACTTCTCTCCTTGCTTTGGAGGAGCTCTAACAAGGAGAGGAGGGAGGGCAGCACCCGCTTGGTCTCCCTCATCCCGAAGCCAAAGGATGGAGGCSATGGGGAATGTCCAGCAAAGCCAAGCATTGGAATACAACCGGGACACCGAGGCAGAGCAAGCGGGAGCGCAGAGGCCAGAAAGGGCCCCATCCATCCGTCTTTGAGCTTAGAGCTTAGAAATCTGAGCTTAGAAAGCCTCAGCCTAAGCTCCCTCCTCAACTCACGGTGTCCTTATAAGCGCAACGCTGCAAACGCCCCAAACGCCGAGCTGGGAGCCGGTGCTCGGAGCGCGCGGCAAGCTGCAAATGCTCCCGGCCGGAGGAAGTCACGAGGCGTCCTAACCAGAAACATATTTGGGGAGTGAGTCAGTGCAGGGGGAAGCAAAACGCAAGCGGCGCCCTCCTGCTTGATGAGGAAAGCGTATGGCAAGAGAGGACGCCGTGAGTGGCGTTCCCCCATGCGGCAGCGGAGCCAGCAGAGAAAGTCCTGCCTCAGTCGTTGCGTTGCGTCCAAAGCTACAGAGAAAATCTCAGTTGGGAGGGGTATCCTCGTGGACGGGAACTCCTTTAGCGGGCTAATTAGCTAAAATCGCTTGTCGAGGGTAAAGATAGTTTGGAGGAGCTTTTGGAAGCCCTGCTTTTAAACACAGCTGAGATGGTGGAGAAAGGCGCGTGCTGTGTGTGCATGTGTAATGCACAGAGCATATCGATCCGTGCCTGCACGCACACATCCTTTCCCGGGCCACGGATGAGCAAATGCAGGAGCTCCCTAACGCTTTTTCCGCAGGAACATCTTGCATCCAGACCTCCTCCTGCCCCCAGGAATATTTCACAGAAGGCGAGGGATGTGTTCCCATAGATATCAATCCAAGGCAGCTCCGGATGCCGTCACCGTCAGGAAAACCTGCTAGGCCCTGGCAGAGTGTCTGCCAAAGCCTCACGTGCTGCTGCTCTCCGGGCATCGCCCTGAAACGCCGGGTGAAGCCTSGGCTCCCTGTTGCTCCCTGGGGAGGTCCCATCGCAACGGCCTGGCAGGACAGTCCCCCACGCACGGCTACGTGGAGCATCCAGCGTCGCGGGGAGGCTGCGATGGATGCGCTCGTGGGAGGAGGAGGGAATCGCTGCTCATGGCAGGGATGAGGATGGCATCCCTGCATTGTGGTCCCTGCATGGTGATTCCTGCCTCGTGGTCCCTGCATCGTGGTCCCTGCATCACATCCCTGCAGCGTGGCCAGAACAGCAGGTTTCTGTCACACTGGCAGAGCCCACATCTTTGGAAAAACCTTCCTACCCCCTTCCTTTTTCTGCAGCTGCTGTAATATAACCTCCTCCTGCTGAATTTTCATAGTTTATGTGCAAATTAAACAAATAAGTCTGCTGAAGATCACACGCAAGGGAACACGCAAGCCTGGTATGTGCAAAGGAGATGGGACAGTGTGGATGCTGAGAGCAGAACCCAACCTCGCGGGGCCCTTTGCAAACAGGGAATATCCATCTCCACGGGGCCCTTTGCAAACAGGGAATATCCATCTCCACGGGGCCCTTTGCAAACAGGGAATATCCATCTCCACAGGGCCCTTTGCAAATGGAATATCCAGCGCTGCTTCACCGCAAGCCCTTCCTGCAAAGCACGCAGCACTGCCTGAAAACACTGGCTTTTCCGACAGAATCTTCAGTTACACAAAGCAAGGGATTAACTGCAGGACTCCCCGTATTGCAGGAGCTGGGAAATGAGCTGTTGAGATACTAGTGAAATGTGGACGGTAGGAGATGCTCCTTTAAAGCAGGAGCTTGTAGATAACCAGTGTTTCTGCCCTGTTCAGCTTTGCAAATAGACTGCCCGTGTCCTTCCTGCAAGGATATCTAGCAGCAGCGAGGTGGAAAAATGTTTTAAGAGGTTATTTTTTAACTCCAGTATCTTTTTTTTTCTAAAGTCATCACAACAGGGAAGATTATTCCTCATGAATCCTGTAATAAAACATGCTGAAAAGTTACCAGAACAGCACGCTGGCATTTTTAGACCAAAAACACACATGCTTCTTGTTTGGCCCTGTAGCACAAGACAGAAGAAGCAGCACGAAAGCCAGAGAGGCGGAACATTTTCATGATGTTATCGTATTTTTGCCGCGTCGTATTTACACTGTGATTCACAATRGGGAAAAAAACCATGTGGGAAACGGCGGAGAAACCCGTTTCCTGCCCAGCTCGGCCGCACAGTGACAAAGAGCAGGGTGGGCGGCAGCGCGGCCGAGACCCCGGCGCCCTCCTGCTCCTCTCGCCGTGTGGCAGCGTCCAGAACAAAGTCTTTTATTCCTGTGTTTGCACCTAAGAAAGCATAGGAGCATTAGGGAACATTAAAAGCACAGGACACGACCCAACGCTCAGTGCAAAATGATGCACTGTCCTTCCGGCAGGTTTTGCATCAGGATATTAGGGATGTATTGCCCCCATGTCCCATATCTGCAATTGGGAAGCTCCAGGGAACGGGCAGAGGAACGTCATGAAGCAGCATGTCGTTTAGGAGGCAAACAGGGAGGCTCATCTGCGGCGACGCGGAGCTSGCAAATGAGAACTTTCTCACCGGATAAATCAGGATTTCAAAGCCCCGGGCGATTGCTCCAGGGCCGTCTGCCTGCAGAGGCCTCGCTGGCTTCTCCCATGCAGGGATCCGCGGGGCGAGAGCCGCTGCAGCCGCACACGTGCAGAGAGGGCGTTTTGAGGGAAAAAGGCCCATGTTGGAAYGTGCTTCCTAATGGAAGCGCTGACTCCCAGGGCAATCTGGAGCGGGACGGACACACATCCTCCTCCGCATCGTTTTCCAAGCCCCGCTCYGGCTGCACCAGGAGCTGGATGCATGTTTTGAAGCGGTGGGAGAAGCACCAACCTGGGCGCCTCTGCTGCAAAACGTGGGTCCAAAGGGAGCAGCAAAGAATCCCCCAAGGAAGAAACCAGTCTTGGGAGAAATGAACCCCGATCGGCTGCTCCCAGCGCGCCAGGAAAATAATTCTTGGCAAAGCTGAAAGCAGAGTGTGCAGGGCAGCGTGTCGCTGGTCTTGGGGTGCAGGAGCCTGCTGAACCGCTCAGTGCTGGAGGTGCTCGGAGAAGCCCGGCAGATGACCCTGTAAAACAGCACAGGGCAACCAATTTAAGTCCAGCTTACAGAGAAAAACGTCGCGGGGAGGCAGAAATCTAATCTCCATCAGCAAAACGGGAAACGAGATGAATTTCAAATAAACTTGCCAGGCAGAGGGCACATAAATATACATTAACTGTCTAACGGCAAGGGGTTGACACAGTGATTCATGAGCTCAGCCTYGGAGAAATAATAAAAATCAATTCCCAGTGATGTAGCCGCAGTCGTGGGCAGCCCCGCTGAGGAGCCGCGTGGGAAATGGGCACGAGACAACAGAACCGTCGAGGAGGAAGAGGCGGCCCCCAGACATAACGTAAACACAAGGCTTAGCTTAGCCTAGGATTAATTAGGAGAGGGGATCGAATAATTAGAGCTGGCCAGGGAGCAAAATAAAACAAAAGGGGTCTAATCTTAGAAATAGAGGAAATAAAAGCAGAGATGGGAATGCCCATGGGAAGAGCGACCGCAGCACGGGGCAATTAGGAGCAGTGTGATGGAAGGCAGCAGCAGATCTTTAAAGCTGACTATCTGCCAAAATGACCTAGGAGCAAAAAGCTCCRAGTGTCCCATGTGGAGCAAGCGCTCAAGGACAAATTCCAGCCCACAGCTCCGTATCAGCAAGGCGACCCACAGCAGCGCAGCGCCTTGCCCTTATCTKGGTTCCTCAAGAAAAACCGCCCGTTCATCGAGCCTGCAAAGCTCAACCTCTTCCCCGTGAAGGGAAAGAAGCCAGCGGCGGGAGGCCGGGACGCTGCAGCTCTGCGCGATGCCACGGACCAGAGAGGCTCTGCAAGAGGGCGAGAGCTCTGCTCTGCGGACAAGGAAGATGCAAATCCGCCCGCAGTGTGTTCAAAATCCTTGCAAATTGAAAAATCTTTCAATAAATGAAATCTTTCATTTATTCTTTAGGGCCGTTTGCTCCTCACAATTAATCTTTGAGGTTCCTAGATGCTTAAGTTAAAAATCCCAACCTGCACACAACAATGCACAGGTGTCAGTCCTTATCCTGCCTTCTCCTCCCAGCACCGGTGATTTATTTCTCCCCCATTTGCCAAGGGACACATAAAAGCAGAGTCTCCTCCCTTATATGGGGATCAGCCAGCAAGTGCCAGCACGCTCCGATGGGAGGGAAGCGACTGCTCCATAAATCTGGAACATGCCCTGGACAACAGCGGAGTCTGCACCGACCACAAGAATTGCAGGAATCAACGCCGGTTGTTTACAGCATTTCGGGACGCATCCCGTGTGGATGCACCAGTATACGGGGATGCCACAGGCGACCTCCTCTCAGCACTGAAAGGCAAACGGGACATTTGGGCACGTTGCAGATGCAGAAGGAGGGTCACCCTTCACACCAAGCTACTCCTAATTAGGAAGAATCAATTAAACGGCCTCTCTGGAAAAGCAGCACTGCAGCAAAAGCCTCTTTGCTGGAGCTGAGGTGTCRAACTCCCTCGCTTCACAGGGGCTATTTCAGCTATTAATGACTGATCATCCACCASGATAAACATGCCGGGTGGGAGAGCTACAATTCACCGAGGCCAGAAGGAATTTTTCCACAGAGATCCGTGCAGAAACGTGCTCTTTTATAGCATCGGGAAATCTTTGCTCAGGGTTTCTCTGTGTTTGGAAATGCTCTTCTGCCTTTATCTTCCCTCCCCATTCCCCTCACTTCATTTTTTTCCTCCTCCCCTTTGCATTACTTTGTTGTTTCTATAGTTATTCCCAAATCCCTGAGCCAACACAGAGCCCAAGCCCCAATTCCTCATGCTCTTTGCAGGGGGCTGCGGAGAGGAGCAGCCGCCCACACATTGGAGACCCCAACGATTCTCCAACTCCACAGCTTGGGTTTTTTTTTTTTAATAACAAAAGTTTAGATGCTGCAGCTTCTAAATATGCCATACAAATCATAAATACTTCAGGCAGAGGTCACGTATCTAACACGCCAGAGCCTGACGTGCTGTTTTCAAATCTCAGCAACGACCTTTGGGTGTTTCATTTGGAGATTATTTCCTTTCATTGCACTATTTCTCTCCTAACTCCTCCTGAATTAGATTCAGGTACAAATCTAATCCAAGCCCTGGTATCCTCCAGCCTCACCAAGTTTATTTTCCGCTGCCACCCTTCCTCTTGATATATTCTTTGCATATATATAGATATATACATATATTTTTATACACACACCTGTGCACAAATACTTAATAAYAGTCAGCAAAAGATCATTAGATCCTCTGCAAAGCAAGTCAAACATGAGGCTAAGACCTTCACATACTTGGAAAAAAACCTCATGGCCTGGAAAGGCCACTTACCTTTGAGAAGAATGYGACTAATGTCATTTGTGTGAAACCACAAATATTTATTTTTAATGAAAAAATACTTAAAGTGTGCCACAGTGTCCATATATTTCATTTGAATAGTAGTACAAAGATATGTATTTCTGAGAAAAAGTCTTAACACTGTAGAAAATAAATGTGGTTCTTAAATTATGTCAAAAGAAACCAGTAAAAAAGTAATGTTTTATACACTGGAATAAAATGAARCAGTTAGAGATAATAATAAATTATAATTACAGTATTTCAAATATTTGCTTCCTGCTTTTTCAGCATTAGTTTCTACATGTGTCATGTATAACAGGCCCTCAGAAACCAGCAGTCAGAATGGTCTTGCAACAGAATTGTGGATAATAGGATGTGAGTCTGAATAAAATCCTAGAAAAATGACACCACCGTTTGTCATTTACTGATACAGAAAACATCAGAACATGGCAGTTTTAGGTTTGTATCTAACATATGTTTTGTTAATGGAAATTAATTTAGTTATTTAATTAACTAATTGTCATACTTTAATGAACTAAACAGCAATTATGGTCATTAACAAGTATGTCACCCAGCACACTGCACAACTGTGCTTATGTGATGCTACACATTGTATTGGCTTTTTATACAGTCCAAGTTAACGAGAATTTGGAATAAATTCAGGCCCAATTAAGCACTGCAAAATGTTTAAAACGATAAAGTACTTTTAAATACAAATCATTTTTGCTCTTTAGAAACAGGAAAAAATCCAAACATGCACTTAAACCTGAAACCTCCATGCCTTATATACTGCAGTTTAACAGTAAAACATCAGTTTTGTGCCACTGGTTTTAAAATTTCCTCCCCCATCCCTCCCCCTCCCCGATCCAAAATTCAAATAGTGTCTAAATTGGATTTGTCAGGATCCTCCTGGTCGTGTTTGTACATGAAGGTTAGAAGGAAGAGAGCAATATCCAGAGATGACCAATAGGCAGTGTGTGAGGTGACTGCAGACCAGTATCTGCTCTCCACGAGACCTTCCCTGAGCTCGAAGTCGATCCTGTGCTCCAGTTCCACTGGAAAGGGAAGAAGAGACAACAGTGTTACTGGAATTCTCTGTTAAAAGAAGGAAAAAAAACATATATTTCTTCTACCAGCTTTGGYTTCTGATGCTATTGCTGTATATGAAATACATACAACATCTGTGTATTTGCATTTAACATCACATGCATCTACATTAAAAAAAATCCCATACATTTCATGCATGCATGTTTACCGCTTCCTTGACCTGAGTGTACTTTCTAGTTTAGAGGAAAAAACATACACCTYGGGAAAAAAATTACCCTTTTTTTGTCCCTTGCAGTAAATAAATGCACTTGTATAAAATAAATAAATAAATGCACTTATTTATGCTCCTCCTCATGGTAACTAAATGAAAGTATCCAGCAAACGCTGAGGTACCATAAATGAACTTAGATCTTCAGGAGACGGATGCTCTGAACCTTCTGAAATCAATAGCTCTCTCATGTCCTCAGTGGCTACATGAGAAGATTAAACTATGAAGGACACTATAAGCCCTCTCTGAGAATCTGCATTCCCTGCACAGCACAAGCTCTGTTAATTTCCAGATTATTCCCAATCTATTTCAACAGTTAGCCCTTCATTTCAATGGCTGTTTTGATTAATACCACATTCAGAGCAATTTGCACTGCGTGGTTAGCTGGGCTAGGCCTAACCTATTGTTAAGGCACTTCAGTGGTGAGAAATCTCTACAAAGAACAGAATAGAAAGGACAGAACTAAAAGCCTGCTTAGCTGCAAAAGCCCAAACCCCATATTGAGTAAAAAATGCAGCCATTTATCAAATCCAATTTCAAGGAATTTTAATTCTTGGCTCAAAGAATGCCTAAATGGAGAGTCACACAGGCTGTCTCCAGAGCCGCGGCACAGCAGCGCTTCGGAAGCGATGACCCCCCATATTTTATGGTGGCATTTTGCTGCTTCCAGTGAAAAGCATTTTCGGTGAAAATGCAGCAAGGAGAGGGGGAGCCGGAGCCTCTGTGTGTGGGGAGCTAACCGAGACGGCTCCGCTCAAACGCAGCCGCGCCGCAACAAGGACAGCATCCCGACAGCCCTGTCCCTCCGGGGCGGCATTCCGTGCCACAAGCTGGGGCTGGGAGCCAAGTGCCACCACGAGCCCTGTGGCCGCCCCCTCGGAGGGGAGCGTTTGGGCCGGGGATTGCAGCATTCTGCACCCGCCTCGACGGCCTCGGTGCCGCGCTCTGTCTCTAGGGCCCCGAGATGAAGCTTGGGAGAGATCTGGGGTGCAGAGAAGGCCTCCAAGTGCCAACCACCCACTGAAAGGACCTCCTGGAGAGCTCCGTGCTGCTCGCTCTCAGGCTCCCGTGTTCTCCTCCAGTTTAAAATAAAGCCTATGTCCTCAGGAATGACTTTGGGTGTCTTCCGAAACGAGCAGCGATCAAGGGACTGCAGCGCGCCCGCCACGCGAGCGCTATCACAAGATACAGCAGTGCCCCTGCTTGTGACTGCTCCCCGCCTGGCAACAGTGCCAGGGAAGGTCACAAACRGAGTCGAGCAGGAATTTCTGGAAAGGAAGTGCCTTTTTTTTGTTTTTCCCCTCAAAAAAACAACTGTTAAAACTGCCCTCTGCATTCTGGGCAGGTCTGATTAGGGCAAGAGCAGCCTCTGGTCCAAGTCATGCCCGCCTTGAAATATTGATTGCTGCAAAATTGCAAGCCTAGGAAGGAATTGAAATTAACCCCTTTTGTTACAAATGGTAAGTGGGATTCTCTGTGGCAATTACATTGCTTTCCCTTGTGAGAGTTTAGGAGCAACTGGAATAAGATCTAATGAGCTAAAACTCTGTAAAATSCAGGCATATGTATACACACACACAGGTATATATGCATAAATATATAAAATGCATATATGTATATACACAGGCACATCTATACAGATACATCTCCTTTAGGGAAAAGAAAAGGGAGAACAAAGAGGGTCAATCCTTAGAAAGACTTAAGTGATTCGAAGAGAAAAAGCAGATCCAATTTTTTATCACTCTAGAGCAACTCTTAAATGTTAAATAGGGGAGTTCTTGGTATGTTATTCCAACACTAGCCCTGCATACATTGCAGCCCACTAAAGCACTGTTTTCCCAGAGAAGCTAAAAGGCAGAGAGGGTGGCAAAGGTGCAGGACTGGCCACTAACCTGTGGGATCGAGAAATCCTGAGCTGCTGTGCGGGAAAGGCGGCGTCCCGACCGTCGGGGCTTTCTTGTCGTCGCCCTCTGCTCCGTCCTTGCCCGGCTCGGACGCCTGCGACGTGGTTGTACTCGATCGGCCGAACCTCGAGAAGAGCATCCCGCCGAGGCCCTTGCCAATGCTCGCAGCTCCTGAGGGAGAAACGAGCATCAGGGCGGCTTAATTAACCCCCAAATTAAACAAATTAAAGTCACTGCAACACCCGGCAACTCGAGCTGAGCGAGGGATGAAGGAAAATACTGTTCATGCCTTGCAGAGAATCTAACTTCAGTGAGAAGGTCGCTTCCAATCGTGAGACCCATGCAGAGTACAAGCAGAAGTTATGATTTGGAGACCGTAGTTAGGGAAAGAAAGATAAATGAGGATGCTCTTGCACCAAGAAATCTGGTACTTCAAAGCGTACGTGTCAATTAGACTGTTTATGAAACAGGGAAGAAATGTTTTATAACAATGTCAGTATTTTATGAATAAAAGAATCCCGTCAAAACGCTCAAGAGTCTTTCATTAGGGTCCTTGGGCTGGCCTAACTCCTACAGAGACGTAGAAGTTCTCTATCACTTTTGTAAAACACCAATTTAATTGCTTAGGAGTAGAGTTGTGAAAGGTTTGTGATATTTTCTCCTGACTTTGCTGCCACCTCATGGACAACCCATTAAAGTTATTAGAGTAGCACGGAGAAGCAGTGCAGGGTGAGACACCCCTGCTTTGAAATACTGTGTATTTTCACTTAAGACTAAACTGGTTGTACACATTTTAATTAGGGGATTGGGAATATTGCCGGCAGCAGGTCACACTAGCCTTCTCCCAAATCCCATGTAGAGACCTAAAGAACGGCCTCGATTCAAGCTTCATCGAAAGTTAATTTAAGGTCCCTTAAACTAAAGCTTATTTTGAATCAGAGTATGAACAAGAACAGACTCCATATGAAAGCAGTCTGAATTCGCTCACATAAAATTATGAGTTAAAGGGAACAGTCCTATTTTATAGACTAAATTTTCTCCTATTTTTCAATACCAGAAAATGTTGTCACAAAACAAGCTGTAAAAAAAGAGAAAATCTAAAGTGAGAAATYATTACATTACAGGACATTACACTATAAACTATTACACCAGGACATTATTTCAATAAGGAAGACAACAATGAGGCAGTGATGGCATAAACTCCCTGATCAACATCTTTCTGCAAGCCTTGACTCCAAGCTTGGGAACTGCCTCCTCTCCAGAGCAGATATTAATTTGGTCTAAAAGAACAACACACCTACACCGTACAAGCACCAAAAAAAGCCAGAAATAGCTTATTTATTGTGGTACCTTAAGCATGAAAAAGGGAACAGCGATGTCTCCAAGAAGCTTCTACACAAAATATAGGAACAGTGGTGGTCTCCAAGAAGCTTCTACATAAAATATGAGGACAACAAGAGCAGTTACCTAGTATACTTGCTTTGCCTATGTTTGTTATGGACTCCCCATAATGACGTCGAACCAAGACTGGCGAGGTGGTGGGGCTGGGTATCGTTGAAGCACTTTCGCTCTCGGTAACTGAGGTAGGTTCTTTGGTCGGGTTGAGAAAACTTGGCTTCATGTGCTCGTAAGGTAGAGGGTTCGCAGTGTTGTACCAGTGGATCTGGACTGGCGAAATGTTGCTGTAGTGTTTCAGAATTAGAGGTTCTAGTCTGTAGGCCTGCAAGAAGGAGTTGGAAGAGAAAATCCTGAGTATCAATATTGACTGCAAAAATCACATTCCCTTCCCAATACAGAGTGCTCTTCAACCTCACATCCAAAATATCTGCAGCAAATCAAAATATCTGTAGCAGATCCAAAATATCTGTAGAAGTGCAGTAAGCGACAGGACCATGGCACTATGTTCTATGATTCACATTTATTTTCACAGGCTAGAAGATATCTTCTCAGGGTCTGCGTGCAAGCATTTGCACGTTTCTCTATAAGACTTTTACTACATAGTTAGCATTGCTAAAACTACCCTTAACAGATGTTTGCTACAATGCACTGAAATATCCAACCTCATACACAGCTAAACACATACTGCACGTTGCAGCAGGCAGTGAGGAGCTGGCCATGCAAGTGTTTCACTTGATGAATCTTCATTAAGCATTACACAAACTGTGAATTGGTAAAGCATTTGTGTGTTTATTTTACAATCACATTCTTTCTATTGATTCTTTTCTTTGTTTTGTGAGATAGAGGAAAAATTTCTGCACTATTTTATCTAGGGAAAAAAGTAGAGTTACTACTTGCAAAATGGGCCAGCTGACTGCAATTTGATCAATCACCCCGGGCTTCCAAGGAAAAATTGCCATGCCTTCTATCTTGGAAGTAGCTGGAGCTGAACAAAACCTTGACAGGATTAGAACCAGCATGTTTTGATGGCAGCCTAAAGATATTCAGACTCAAGCAGAGCTTAAAAATAAATAAGCTCCAAATTACTATTCCATAATAAACATGAAATTTCCAAATCAAGGTTCCATCACATTTGCCAAGGCTCAACAGCCTGTCTCTGATAACAGCCAGTAACAGCTAGATATGGAAGAGAGCAAGCACAGGGCAAAGCTAGAACCAGCATCTCCYTCCCAAGTAGCACCTCACCCTGCAGCAATCTGCTACTCAGGACTCCCGAAAAGTCCTGAGTAAAACAGGGGAAAACAGCAAAGTGACTTTATTTTTTTACAGCACTTTCTAAACTGGTTGTGGAGKTTTTTTTAACCGCATCTTTGGATAGAAGATGGTTTATTGAAGACAGGAAGCTAAATAGAAGTTAGAGTTTGACTGAGAAGGGTTATTTCATCTGTCYTTGCAAAAATAATGCAGAGTAATCTTGAATGTTATGCTTATTAACATGAAAAGAGAAACAAAATATAGGATATTTAAGGCACTGATTTGTAGAAACTGTTACTCTACAGCTATAAAATCCACAACATTCTACAATGATGATTAACAAATCCTCCTGTGCTGGAACATATGTGTGCYGATCCACAGGCTTTGATGACCACAGATATTATCACACAGCTGGCGTTTAAGAACACTCRAGGTAAAAGCTTGCAATTAGAACTCACCACTGGATCTGTTGGATGAAAAATATTTAGTAAGCGGTTGCAGATCGTTTTGGGCAGAATATGATCTTGACTACCGCTGTTTCCCGGGCGGATGCCACGCAGCGCCAGAAACACTGCTAACGGAGATCCCATGCAGAAGAAATTCTCCACCTAAGGAAAGATTTCATCCATGTTAATACGGAAGGAAATAATGTTTTYTAACATTGGTGGATTTGATTTCTCTCTCTCTGTTTCAACTGAGGGATGTTGTTAGTGAGTCAAAACAGGGAAGACCGCTGTAACACACATACTATATAACARAACAGGTTAAATTCACCACTTCCCTTTGCTGTGAGAAGAGAGCTACACGTTGTAGAGCTATACAGTTGGAAAACTAAAAAAAAAAGAAAAAGAGAAAAAAATCAGTTGGATATTTGCACTGAAAGAGGTCTACCAACTCTGGAAGGGTTGGAGTGAGAAGAATTTGAAGGACACTAAGGAAACATGATGTGTGTCGTAAGACTGAAAGTCTGTTTTGTCATGAAACATAACATTTTCCCTAGCCAAGTACTCCATAGCTCATTCTGCTGCACACACCATCAAGGAAGTAGAAATGCAAGCTGCACTGAGTATTAAAGACAACCTGCAGAATACTTACAGTAGCCACACACACACACAGGCTGGTGTTACGTACAACCTCCTGGAAACATCTGGTGTTAAGTGAGTGCAACGGTGCTCGCCAAAAGTGCCACCACAAACATCAGCGATCGCTACCCATGGACAGGTACCGCACACGCAACGATCCTGCAGACTGCTCCCAAGTTGTCCAAAACGAGCGTGGTTTTGCTTAAAAAGGGCTGCCTCTAATGCCAAGAGGCAGGTTGAGTAAACCTGCACCACAACCACTACCCCATCTGACAGAGGTCACTGAACATGCAGCAGTGGTAACGACTTTTGGTCACTACCAACCTGGGCCGGGATTCAACAGTGCCCTAGAGGTGAATGGCTTCGTGTCCCATTACCAATCCTCAGCCATCGTCTCCTAGAAACATCAAATGTAAAACTCTGCGGTCAAAAATATTTTCATAAGTCAAAGTTACTTTTTAACCTGTAGAATATTTTCTTATATGGATTTTTCTTATATGAAAATTTAATTTTACCATTATTGGAATTTCACTGCGACTTTCCCAAAAGCAGAGTCCCRTTTGCAGGGCATGAGGGCAGAGCAATTTTTAGTGTCCTGCTACTTAACTGACCAGAGGAATTGCTGCATTCCTGCTAAGCGTGCATGGAGAACACTTGGATGCCCAAGTGCCCTTGCTGTTTGTCAGCACATGGAGTGAGGGGGTGGGAATAATGGTCCGGTTCATTTCTGGGATTCCAGCACTGCGCAAAACAYTCCTCCTCCTCTTCCTTGGCCCTCGTTCCCCACTTCTTTCTTCCAAAGGAATGTTTGAGTCCCGTTTCAATGAGAAAAAATATGCTGGTTTTCAGCAAAGCTGTTCAGTGTCGCATGCTACAAAGCGCTGCTCTTTGTCATCTAGCCTGCTACTCTAGGCGAGTTCAAAGCGGCTCTTCTCACAATTCAGCTTTACACAGACCCTCACATTTTCATATTTTGGACAAAAAACTCTCTCATCTTCACATACAATAGAAACAGATATTCCGAATGTAATCCTTTATACTGAATGTGCGACCTTCAGCCCTGTCCACCTGATACTCCTGTATCCAGCCTTTGGAGCACAGTTATATGGTCTTTCTCCTTCAGAAGGAAGGCTGCAGGTGCTGGGACTGTCAGCTTACACCTGCTAATAGATACTTAAAAGATATTTCTACAAATTCACTTTGGGCAAGTGTAGACCAGGCAGAAATCTCAGAGTAAATAGATTCAATGGGTGCTTTTGGTCCATTATATTGGCTGAAAAACTCGAGAAAACAGCAATGTTGACAGACAGGACACCTTCTTCTTGGAGTGCAGTGGTCTTTGTTATGTATTCCCATACACGCACTAGCCTTTCAGCATCCTCTTTGCTCACAAAGACAAGGTATACCAGTAGTGTGTTACTGTAGAGGGTGGTAATAGAGTGATAGCAAAGCAGTGTCAATTMAGAATTGAAATCAAGTTGTTCAAAAATATTCCTTAGAAAACAAAACTGAACGAGAAAATAGGAAAATACAGGTGAGACAACACACCTCATACGCATAGGGAAGGGTAGGAAATAAATGGACGTGCTTAATGGTAACGTTACAAGGAAATAGAGGGTGACTAGAGCTTATGTATCTGCACTGCCTTTCAGCCTGGAGGATCCCAAACACCCTCCCAGGACGGGGAAATGCAGCCTCTCTGTGCATTACATGGAGAGTTCAACCAGGCAGTTGTGTTGGACTGCTCGGGCACGTTGCCATACTCAATTTAAAGGTTTCCTCCTTGCAGGTGAGGCTGCACAGCAGCACCACACTCAGCTCTCAATTCTTGTACATTGTTTAATTGCTTGTGTTTTACAAACAAAAAATATGCTAAGAAATCCTCAAGTACTTCAACACAGTACATAAAAWCTTCAGATTTAAACTAATTTCTACCTCAGGACCGCAAAACAACCGACGTATACCCTGCCCTTCCCTGCCAGGGATGAAATTCATCCTCCCACATTGCTATTTCCAGGAACCACAGAGGTTTGTATGACATCCTTCCCCATGTTTCCTGCCTTTCACCCCTTTTAGTCTTTAATTCCTTATTCCAGCTCTTACATAGCTGGTGGAGACACATTAGAGCAGAAGACACAGCAAATCTTCATATTTTTTTTTCTYCCAAAGGCTGAGATCTACAGATCACCACATTTACTCTTGCACTTGTCTTGCCAAAGCTGCCTCTGTTCTTGTTTTATGTACACGTGTGGTTTTCTTCCGTCCTGGGAAGTTGAATACGTTCAGTCCATAGAAGAGACAACACAAGGGCACAACCAGCCTCGGTTGTGCAGCACAGCCCAGAAAGACTGGTGACAAAATACTCCAATCTCCTGCATATCAAGGACCAAAACCATTTGTGGCTCAAACTCTCGTAGTGACTAGCAGCTTGTGATCAAATAGAGCCCACGTCCACCACGAAGAGATGCCACGATGTTGGTAGATGGTACCTCCAAAGCAGTTACTTCTCTCTCAACAAGCTAGTCACCCTCATAAGCTGGGTGGATATCCTAATGAGAAATGCTCTCTCAGCAACATCCTGCTGAAAACTTCCCTTGGGAAATGCTCCTTGCTGCTATGGTCATGGAAAGGCCCTTGAACGCTGCCACAGGCACAGGACTCAAGCAATAAAYGGATAAAACTTCATAGCAATGAAATGGCTTTCTTCCAGAAAGAGGAAGGGAAAAAGAGGTACAGCAATGAAAATTAACTACAGTAATCTGAGCTAATACAGCCCTCTTCTACACCTCTTTTCCCTTCCCTTCCTGCTCACCGTGAACGTTTTTTTCTCCTAAAAACATGCAATTTCAACAAAATTGGGTGAATTATRCTGGCACAGAGCTAGAGAAGTATCAGTCTGACTCCAGCTTCCTTGATGATAATTGCACGGTATATGCTTTCAAGTAGTGATGATAAGAAGAAGGCTATAACAAATTGAATTATGGTCAGTTTTCTCTTTTATTAATGCTCATTATCAACYTTGGCTTCTAGGGGCCCTTCTGAATACAGAAGGATACAAAAAGAGCAAGTTAAGAAAAAATAATCAATTTTCTCTTTATTGATTATGTCACTTTTTATGGCTTAATGTTTCTGGATATACTAGAGCAACAAGGAAGTGCTGCACATCCCACCACAGAGCTAGAAAATTCCATTGGTATGAAATTTTAGCAGGTTACACAGCCAATTAGCAATCTCGTTCATGAGACTAAAAGCAACTTGTCCTAACTCTTAGACTAAAATAATCTAGAAGGAAAATCCACTCTTGGAGGATATCCAACCAGATGCGAAGTTGCTCGGAGGAGTGAAATGTTAGAAGCAATTCCCAAGAAAAGTGGATTAGTAGACAAAGAAGAAGAGAAATTTAGATGACTAGTGTAATTAATCAAATGATTTTTATGATCACATATGGGAGTGTGTGTAATATATTAGTTTATATGAATGTTTATATATTTACATATAAACATATATATCTGTAATAAGAACATATGAATAAAGTAACATGTTTACATTCACATACACACACTATAATCAATGATTTAAAATTATTCTATCAACGTTATCCCTAGGGAAACTGAAAAAGAAAGTAATTAGAATGCCTCATGCTGCAGGCATTTTAAAAGCAAGCAGAACATACAGTAAAAACCTCTCAGACACGCATACCTTAAACTTTAAGACAGGTGTTTTTGATACGGTGGATGCCTTTAACCCATGTAACCTCTCTTCTATCTCTCTCAACCTAAAAAAGAAGGAAATCTTTCTGAGATTCAGTAGAAAATGTAAGATTAACCTCTCTGATCCAAACAGGCAGTTCTGCAGGGTCTGATGGCTGCATCTGTTAGGAAAAGAGAGAGATGGCATCAGTATTTCTTGAGGCAGCCCAATTTATTAAGAAGCAATGATTGTGAAACCCTGTTTCTCTCATCACAGAAGTCAAACAAGAGGTGGGAATTTCTTTGTTCACGCTCCTGCAAGCATCTTCCCATCCTCTCTCCTCTCACTTCTGCTTCCTTGATGGTTTTGCTGCTTTATGCAACCAAATTGCCTATTTTGTTACCAGACCAAGAGCAAAAATCTGTGGCCCAGTCATTTTGGAGCTCTGTATTGTGGCGGAGTATCTGGAGCACCATGCCCAAAAGGTTGTTCCCTTGTTCTTCTAGCCACCTTGAATAARAAAGCAGCTACAACATAAAGCACTTGGAAAAGACTAGTACAAGCCCAGCACTAAAGCACCTACAACTAGAGTTCCCTAAGAGCATTTTATGGATAAAAATGTTAAGTTTAACTTCTGCTATCTTGATTAGCAAAGAAACAAAGCTGTGACTAAAGCATTCTGAAATGTAGCACTTTCCAAAARGCTCTGTATATTTTAAATGAACATGATTTGGTCCTAAAAAGGAAAGCGTGCAGGACTCAACCCTTGCCAAATATTGTCAAAGGATTCCAAAACATAAACTCAAATGCTGTATGGATAATATTCTACAACACACACTAAGTATCTATTGTGAGTGCTAATATTAAAGTAGAAATCCAGGAGTTACAGGGTGTTCGCAGTATATTTTCTATAGTTCCAGACCGAATTACACTAAGATGATTCATGAACAACAGAACCACTCCGTTTATATAAAAGTGCCTGTATCAAGGGATATTTAGATTCCTGTTGGCTCAAATCTGAAACACTTCAGTGAATGCCTATGGAAAGGGAGCAGAAGTAGGAAAAATGGCAAATTTTCCCAAGTCACATGCTAGTCTCATATCTGAAGGGTCATTTACTTATCTTCTCTCAAAACGTTGCACTTTATGCAGCCTTTTGGCTGACAGAGATGCTCTGAACCAATCACTAGTTACTTGCAGACTTATCTCAAATACTGCAGGAGACCTGAGGCTGTATCAGAGCTTCCAACAAGATAGGTTTCAAGAAGGAGCAGAGAACCGTCATCACAATCTATCCTCACTTCCCACTGCAAAGATTCAAGTTGTAGCTACTATTTCCATATTCACCATCCACAGACACCTTTATAGCACCTTGAKAGCCAGGTTAAAGCGGAGAAGTCACCTTAACACCGAGTTGTCATCACCACGATCTGCAAGGTCTTTATCCCTGAGAAACCCTACTGACACGGGAATCCCTGCCAACGCCTGCAAGCCACCAAGCTGTGATCCTATCTGCCACAACACACAGTGCTGCTTCGCACTCAAAACRACATTAACATTTCTAGATGGCAGCAAGCAAAAGTAGGTAAGGAATCCACAGCAGAGAGCCCTGAACACCCAAACACTAAGCCAAAATGGCAACACCTGCATCTAGTTGGTGGAGCTCGAACTCCAGGCCCATCCTAGGGGAAAGCCTTTCACTCCTGTCTGGGAATTCAGCAATTGCACTACTCTGGAATGCTACTTGTTGCCTACCTGCAAGCTACTCTGCTGTGTCTGACTGCTCTGAGCAACCCCAGCTCCCTCAGCCCTCTTAGTCCTGCCTTTGGCCTTCACCACAGCCATTAAGCACCAACAGAAGAGCACCAGCCACAAARGACAACAGCCACGGTGGATTCTGGATGTACCCAAAGGGCATCATCTTGGGATGTGTTTTCTTCCTTAACAAAGGGGGAGCAGATACGTTACCGTTGTTTAGTTAAATACAGTTCCTCAAGCAAACGCTGCTCCTCGTAGCTCATCCAACGGTCTTCAAGCTCTTCCTCCTCCTTCTGCAGCAGCTGTTCGTAGAGGCGGACGGGGTTCCAGCCCGTCATGATGTCGTAGGTGATCACGCAGCCCAGCGAGTGCGACACGATGGAGACTTTCCCTCCCTTCTCCTCAAACTCTGGATTCCGAGAGCAGAAGAGCGAGTAGAGGCGGTTGAGCTCCTGCTGCAGCCCTTTGACAAGCTGTGTGAAGAGGGGAGGAGAGGTTTAATATTCACATCTCACACTTCATGGGAACATGTCTTTGCCTGCCACACAGACCAGCATCTCAAACGTACAAACATCTCGGACAACCACCATCTTCTAGTTCRCAGAATCACAGAAAGATTAAGGTTGGAAGGGACCTTTGAAGATCTCTCTTCCGTCTCCATTTATTTTTACATATTCTCCATTTTTTTTCTCATTTATTTATTCCCCATTTATTAACARCATTCCTACCTCTCTGTAGGGAACTGGGAAGATATATCCATTAAAATTGATACAGTCGCTACAGTGACCGCCTAATAGGGTCTAGRAAAATACCCTCAAATTGCTTTTGTATCTTTGTAAAAGATACCCCAACTCCTCATAATCTTCATTATTCTGCTCATGACTCAGCTGCAAGGGAAGCCTCGGTTTTATTTCTTCTCCTACCATAACGCACCACTGTAATTTTTCCAAAGGAATCAGACTGAAATGTCACTGAAAAATAAAAAGCTGTCTCTTAGGCAGAAGGAAACTATTTCTCTAAGAAGAGAAAGTACAAATGAGACAGGGAGAGCTACCATTTGAACAGTGGATATAAACATTGCTAAGGGAAAGAATAAACATTTTTGCTTGCGGGTTTCTGGTTTTTTGGCTTTTTATTTTGAAGCAGGGAACAAGAATGCAACACAATTTTCAGACACAGCAAGTTAATCCCTGTGGTTCTACTGAGATATCTCTATATAGATCCAATGTTAATTGAAACCCTAGAAACTTATTTGCTTCAGGTTCTGCACCAATGTAACAAAGGCACACGGTATGAAAATATTAAGATTCATAAAAAAAAAAAAACCTTATTTGGAGAGAAATACTAAATGCCATGAAATTAAACAAAGAGACTATGGAAATGAGGGAGCTCTGCTCGTGGAACTCAGCGTGGTGCCTGAGCTGTGCTTCCAGGTGGTGGCATCGAGGAGGACAAACACAAAACGGCAAATCACTCCCTTGCAAGCGACAGGAAATTAATGCTACGGAACATGCAATTTGAGCATGATTTGTCAAGTGCCTGAATCATTACTGGATATAAATATGAATAGCAGCAGGAGCGCCAGTGTTGGATACACATTTCACGGAGCCAGAACCCACACAACAGACGCGATGGATGCCTCAAAGTGCTGTGAAAGGATTATCAAGGCGTGAAGTGGCGCGGGGAGATAAGGACCAGGGGAGATAAGGACCAGGGAGCCCATTTCTGGACCTCGTGGCTGCGATGCTGCCCATCCCTGAAGCTGGTTCTGGGCAGACTCGGGCTCTGCTCTCATACATGAGCAAACAGAGGTTTAGCAAGAGGCAGAGCTGGAAACAAAAATCTGGACTAGTGTTAACTGGCATTTCCCCCTCATTTTAAAAGGTTTTATTAAAAAAAAAGAAAAAAAAAAGCAGAGATCTGAAATTTAATTGAAATTAAATTTCAATTTAGTTGAAATTTAAGTATTCTACAGCACTTGACAGGAACTCAGTGAAACAAGCTCTCTCCTTGCACTGTTTCTCATTGCACAAAAGCTGTCACTCCCCATGTACTGACCCACTTGCTCACTGTCCTGCATCCTGCTCCCCAGCACCCAATTCCTTCACAGGCCATTGCCTTGGAAAAACAGAGGTTTTCCAGGGAGAACAACATTATGTCAGCCTCCCCCCAGCTCGTAGGCGCAGGGCAGATAAGAAATCTTCAGGCATTTATGRCATTTCATCACAAAGGTCTTGCTCTTTCTCTGTTTTGGGGCATAAATCACACCCAGAAAGTCCAGCCACATTTGTTAACTGTCCCTTGCCATAAAACATTGAGTTATTGAGGAGCTCAGCAAAAGCAAAGCTAGCAAGAAGAAACTGCTTGAATTTCCAAGCAGCTGCACGTTCAAGTTTGTGGAGCAGATGATAAGCTTTTAATTCAAGCAGATGCTCTGACAGAGACTGTTTCTAGATCCCAAATCGCAGGTTACCTAATTTAGTTTTACAGTGGTAGATCCTGCTAGAGAAAGACCTCCGAATTTTTGAGCACCATAAATGGCCTCCTTAGCTGATATGGCCAAAAAAAAAAAAAAACCCCAAAACACCTGAGAAAAGGGAGGAAAAAATAGCTTTGGCTAAGTAGTATAGAAAGTGATGAAAATATTTAACCCTAATATGTATTTTTTTCTCACTAACAAAAGCGATGCACACGCATTGCACTGCATTCATGTGCAATGCCCCATGAGCAGAGAGCTGGCTAAATGGGGCAGGACTCAGAACTGAGGTGTTTTTCCCCAAGCAGCTGCTCCCACCGGCCGTGTTTGCTGCTCTGCAGTTGAGCTCGGCTCAGCTCCCTGCAGCTCTTCCAGGAGGGACAGTGAGATGCAGCTTTCTGACAGCTCCTTAAACGAAGGGAGTGAAAAACTGCAACAAATGCAACACTTCCTAGAACTTCAAATCAGATTATATCAAGCGCCCTTCATGCCCATTGGCCTTCCTACCATAACACGGGTCAGCATCAGCCTGAGCATCCTGCACATCATCTGAAAGAAAAGTAAGGAAAAATTTCCAGTGGTCCTGTTTTCTTTCCCAGCAATGTCTTTTTCCCTGTTCTGATTTTGGGGGAAAATGCCCAAAGGCAGAAGACTTCTGCTGTGTTCAGGAGGACTCCAAAAATGCCTGCTGCAAAAGAGAAGCATGAGGTTGTACTGCAAATACTCGTGAATACCCGGAGAACATGAAGTACAAATGCACTAGTTCTTTACAGTTCCTGAAGCCTTTATTAAAGGCAAGTTGCACAGACAGATCTGATGGCAAATCGTAACCAGGCACATTGAGCACATCTCAGCTCTCATGCTGCACAGGGAGCTCCTACGTGCCCTTAAATTCCAGAGCTGCTGCTGGAGATGCAGCCTTCCATGCAGTTTGCCATACCAGTATCCCAGGTTGTTTCCTACATGTTTTAGCCTGGTTCCAAAGGGCACGGGAAAGGTTCCAGCAGTCCAAGATCTCAGCAAAACAGGGAGAATGAATAAGGGGGGAAAAAAAGCCCCAGGAAGATGGGGCAGATGTAGGAGCTGCAGGTCATCCATGAAAATCTTTTGGGGATGTTTTGCATTTTTGCTTCACAAAAAGTAGATCAATTGTTAGGGGCCTGAAGCCCCTTTTTTAGGTTACACTTTATCTGTAAATCCCTTCATGCCAGAAACTTGAGCTCAGAGGCTCGAGTTGCTCGAAGGTTAAGTGCTCCGTGGCCTCCACAAGGCTCATCAAGGCCAAGGAGGGAACGGTCTTTCTGGGCACACCTGGACAGCCAGGATGATGGTCACATCATTCCAAGGGGAGGCAAACACCAGACTGCTAATCACATAACAGGAATGGTCACTGGACATGCTCGGATCTGGAACTCCAAAAGTTCCAGCACTCCAGGGCACTCCAAAAGCAGCGGGGCAGAAAATTATCTTTTTTTCCTCCTCAATATCCAACAATAACTTTTTTCCCCCCAGTAAAGCACTGAGTCCAACCCCCACGATGGCTCTGCGAGCATCGGAAGTAACGGTTTACACTGCTCTTGCCAAAGTCCTCAGTGTCCCCTCTGCAGCTGGACGTCGGATGTAGCGCCCCAGCCCCAACCTCTTTGATCCATCAAAGCCAACCCAAATTTAGCTTTGCTCTTGGGCTTCAGCGAGTGTCCTCCCCTGAGGCTGTTCTCAACTCTGAGCAGCCCGTGCTGTCACGATCAGAGGAGCTTCCTCTCTGCACCCTCCACAGCACCTTCACCCTCTGGACACTCTTACTGACACGAGCAGCCTGCAGACGAAGAGGAAAAAATTACATGGAGCTTCATGGAAAAAGGGAGTGCAGGAAACCTGACCTCTGCAACCCCTCCAGCTCAAACAGCATCAAAGGTCTGTAGGCTGCGTGGGAAAGGAATTTTAAGGAGATCTGAAGAACAGCGAGTTTTGCAAGCAGCTCCCTCCAAATGTCTAGGGAACTTCAGGAGAAAGTGCAAACTGGTGTGAAATGTGGCAAGTCAGTAATAAGAAACTGGTGCAAAGGGGCAAACTCCAAAGGGGAAGAAATTGGTGTAAAAGGGCAAACTCCAAAGGGGARGAAACTCCTTACAAAACAAGTGATGCAGTTCAAGGATAGATTTGTAAAGGACAATAAAGCAAAGATGAGGACTGTTGGCTTCATTTGTACAAGAACATGTCAATACACAACACACAGCCTGGGATGGGATGGGTGACCCTCCAGCACCCAGCAGTCCCAGACAGCATCACTAATGGTGAGCAGATGACTGTCACAAAGACAGATGAGGGGCCAGGAGGAAACCCAGCTGTGTGAGCAGCCAGGGGGGCTGTTTGTCTTAATGACACTACACAAAAAGCATCTGAGGGTATCTAGACCCTGCTCGACTCTACTCGTTTTCCAGGTCGCTACATACATTCAAGGACAAGGAATTGAATTAAGCAAGCCACGAAAGCACCAGCAGGCAGTTCTCTGAACTGCACTTCCTACAGACTAAGCAAACACCTCATTGAAGTTGTCCTGGGTCAAATCTTCCTGCTTCGCATCCCGTTAGYTTTTAAACACACATCAAACACWTTGTGTTGCTGAAAGGACAGCAGGSCATTTCAAATGCAAAGTCTGGTATCAAAGCAAGATGAAAGCTCCTGTAAAACACAGTATTTGTTCCAAATTTCCAGGGTACAGCCATCTACCTCCCTTTTTAATGCGTGTATAACAACCAAACCATTCCAAGGTGGACAGCAAAGCTTGCCCATGGGAGCAGCACTAGTGCCAGCCTCCTGAAGCTTCTAATGTACCTTCAACACCAAGGCCACAGTCACCACGTCACCAATCCTGGGATTTTTGTTTCCTGTCCTCAGCTGAGGGGAACAGTACTAAATAACCCCCGGCATCCTCTTGCATTCCAGCTGTGGCACGAGTAATCCATGAATATCTCCTACTAATCTGCTGAGGCTATGGCAATATTTGAACTTGGTCTTTACATCTCTTGCATGATGACTGCAAATATTACTTCTGCACTAAAGGCACTTTCTGCAAACGCATCTATCAATAATTTACCTCCAGGCTGACTCCAGCTCTGCAAGTATAATGCAGATCAGTAAAACAGCACTTAACAATATAACGAAGGTGGCAATACTAAATTTATTATGCATCAATTAGCCTTTTTAATCTCTGAGACAGCCATTAATTTTTAAAGAAATACTAAGCTACACCAACAGGTCTGTGAAACGAAGTCCACCACTGAAGACACTGGCATCCAAGGTGACGTTCCCCTAAAAGGAAGGAAGGAAGGAAGCAGGGAAGGAATTAAAGTACGAAATGTCTCTTCACACAGCATGCGTGCCTCAAAGCATCAGCTTAGTGCCTCTCCTCATCTTCTGTGCAATGCCACACGTGTGCAGGGGGATTCTCAGGTTCACTCATGAGGGATCACTGTGCAGAGGAGGGTCTGCACTGCCCAGGTCACCTGCAGCGACGCAGAAATTGCCCTGTTGAATCTCCCTCCGTTGGCTTCATTCTCGTGCAGAGYGAACCCCGAGGACACCCTGTCCCCACGTCCACGGCATCGCACTGCATTATTAAYATCTGGCTCGTATCACACAGCATGTCAAAAGGCAGAGGCACCTTTTGGAGATTCTCCTACCACACTGAGGGAGGAAATCCTTGATATCAGAGTGGGGCTTGTCCAGCAGGCTCCTGCTCGTTACTTCTACCTGTGAATAAAAGCCTTATAAGAAGAAGAATGCATATAAAAATATTGCTAAGTGTTGTCGGGTGAACAGTGGCTTTACCCTTCTCTGGGGTGAACTGTTCCTYGTTGCTTAATTTATATCACAGCAAAGTTTAAATAGCTCCCTTGGAGTTATGTGCAGATTTCTGGATGAAGAGCATTAGGATGCCAACAATCTAAATAAAGAGCCGGGCTGGCACGTCCCAGCAGCAGGCAGGAATCCTGRAATACTAATGCCGAGGAACGAGTGACCGATGAATCCCTGAGGACAAGGATCATTTCTGAGCTAGGAGGAATATGGTGAACAAAGAGCCATAGCACAGCTTCACGGTGAACATTTTTCCAGGAGAAAGCTCCTCTTGATGTTGCTGTGTTATCTGTGCAAAGCTAGTCATATCAAATAAAAAGAGCTAAATAGGAATAAAAAAAAAAAAAAAGGAAAAAAGAAAAAGACTCCTTTCTATAGCTAGAAAGGCAAAATAAGATGTGAAAATATCCTGAGACTAGCTAATGATTTAGAGCCTTGCAGATCTCTTACTAAAATGTGCAGAAGTCACATCCCTGGAACACAGTTGCAGAACAATCTCTGTAATTGAAGGAACAGCAAGAACACCTGTATCCAAAGCCCTTTGACTGACAGTGAAAAAGACTATCTATTCCTAAGAAATCTATTCTTGAAGGTTTTAACATTTCAGTTGTAATAGCACTTTAACATCTGGACTCTTTGTGGGACAAATACTGGCGATTCAAACTGTACATCCTTATTTTCAGAAAGTTGCAAGATTTATCACAGCAGTTTGAATAAGGTGAAGCAGCGACCAACTTTTAARTACCATTGCAAACCTTTCAATAAAACCCACTCAGTTCAGTGAGGAAAATAACTTGGTCTTTTATAATCAGATTTAAGCACAGCCACAGCACTCTTGTTTTGTCGTTTATCACGTCTGTGGGATAGTGATATACCTGCACAACTACAATTCAGCTGAGCAGTGAATTCAATTTCTCATGCGTTGTTGGCCAGCAGACCTGAACTTTACTCGCTAACCCATTTCCCATAAGACTACCGCCGTCATGCCAAGCCTCTAATGCAGTTTAAAAATCTATTTTATTGCTGTCAGAGTTGTTTTCTCTGCTTTGTGCTGGTCTGAGCTCTGCAACGGCAGAGAAACCTGATGCAGAACTGAGAAGGCAGGGGGGAAATAATGAGCTTGGCATTGCTGAGCATCAGGAGGGGCAGGGCTCCCAGCACACCTATTTCTGGCTTACAGGGCTCCTAATGATTTCATCATCGTTGCTGCTATCGGCAAGAGTCGTATTATTAGGCAGTTCAGGTTTTAAAATGATGTTATTTAGACAAACCTAATTTTAATGCAAGCTAGCATCAAATCTTCAGGTAAGCTTTGAAATTTCCATTTTCCCCTGGTAAGCTCAACCATGCACACTGAAAACAAAAGCCCCTACGATTGCCATTGCTCCATCCATAACATAGTCAATACAGAAAAGCCTAGTATACCTAGACAGACTAACCTGAAAACACCCCTGAAAGAGTCTTCATGGAGTGGACTACAAAAGGGAYACCTTTGGGGTGCTGTACAGCTTTTACACGGTGCTTATCATTCATTTAAGGCCTATTTAGGGCCATTAAGCCCTCAATAAGGTCCTTTTGATTAAAAGGTCCCTTTGATTGATAGGGCCACACTGCAGCTACACAGAAATACTTAGACTGATAGACGCAAAAAAGAAGGGAACTTGGCCAACTATCAACCCTTGCCCAGCAGACAGGTCTCCGAGGTTGTGGTGTTCCTGCAAAGCAAGGGGACAAAGCAAGGGGACAAAGCAAGGGGACAAAGCAAGGGGACAAAGCAAGGGGACAAAGCAAGGGGACAAAGCAAGGGGACAAAGCAAGGGGACCCACATGCACTGCAGATGGCCCGGATAAGTTTACTCATGCTGTTCTCCCATCTGATTTCAGATGCAGCAGAAATGAAATAACAATAATTCATGGATTCTACGAGAGAGAGATCTCAGTCCTGAGGATTCCCATTGCTTAGGACTGGCAGATATGTGAACATCTCCCTTCCTGAGCCAGTTAGAGAGACCCCTTTCAGAGACCCATTTATGCTATACGTTAATTACACTGACTATACATTTTACTATCTCTCTTCCTCTCCTCTTTAGAATTATTTGATTACTTCAAGTGCAATTTTAGGCTCTTCATTTTCATAATCTCTCTAAAATATATACTTAAGTTGGAGTCCCTGAACAGTTAGGATCTGCCAGGGATTTCCAGGCATTTTACACATGTAAAATCCTTGCTGACTGGTCCCGTTTCAAATCCCAAGATGCACACTACCAAATCCAGGTTATAAATACTTAAACATCACTTGAAAATGAAGTTTCTTATCCCTAGCACGCTATGTGCAGTCAAGGTTTTGGGAGGTGAGGGTTAGCAGAATATAACAAAATGCCACTTTTTATTGACATTGGTATTTTATTGTTAATGACACCCTACCCCATTTAATCTAAAAAACAAAACAAAACCCTATTAACTCTCTGATCCTTCAATACCTAAGACAAACAGCACTTTTTCTATATTAAAAGCTAAGCAGAAGGAGAGAGGCTTGAGTAACACAATTTCTACAGATGAAATCTGCCTCATAATAACTGACCATCCCATAACTAAGTAGTTTTATAACTCTTTGCTTGACCATGTCAAGAACCAATCTATTCTAATTCTTAGAAAAAGATAAGTTTGAAACAAGGAGAACAAATTATTTTAATGCACAAAAGACACAAACATATTTGCTGCTCGTGGATAAAYATAAATCTGACCCTGCATGTTGCATTTAAAGAACCATCTGGCCCTTTCATTTTAATCCSTTTGCTTGTCCCCATCTTCCTCATCGCAGAAGGCTCCAAGATCCCTGAAAGCAGAATCACCCTGAATTTTGTTTGCTTTGCTATGTCCACCTAGACATAGGTGGCAAAGCAATCAAAAAGAAACAAATGCAATCAAGAGAAAACAAAAAAAAAAMCCCTTTTGATTCCAATCCCAGATGCTGCTCATTCCAGCCTCTCTCCATCCTGCTCCAGTAAAAGTTACATGAAAAGCAGACTTACTTCATCTCTGTAAAGAGGACTCGTATAATACATAATATCCATCGCGCTGCTGTTCAGCATATCCCTTAAACCTCGCACTTTATCTGGAGTAATGGAGTCAACGGTGTCTAAAAGAAAAGAGACTTGAGTTACACGTGCAGGAGAAGAGAAAAATTCAAGTGACAATCATAGTCAGAAAATGGCATCAAATCTCTGGGGGAAGTTTTGCAGCCTGTGGCTCATTGAAGAGCAAGGGGACTAAATAACGTACCTCCATCTAGGGTAAGTTTTGATCTCCATTCAACGGGAAGAAACTCAACATGAGTTGCAAGATTGGAAAAATACTTTTCTTCTATTTTCCTTGCAGTATCTCGCATCCTAAGAAAAAAAGGAAAAGAACATGTTCCTGTTAAACATACTATTCATGTTCTACCAAAGAAAAGCAAGGTCTCCAGGAACAGCACAYTTCACACATTGCCACTTTCAAGTATGGTGACCCTGGTTCATTAAATATGCAATTATATACTTCATTATTTCTAAGTATGCAACCTCAAACTTCTGTTATAAAGTACTCCTYATACAACAGAAAATTGTGCATGTTCAAGAGAGGGAGATTTCCCAAACTTTAAATGTATTATATTATTAAACAACCTAAGCTCAATGAGAAATGACTAACTCTGGTGAGTCAGAGGTATGATGGGATCTCAACTTCGAGTTTTACCATTTTGCCTTGAAATCCTGAGCCCACTGAGAGTAAAATATCCTCACATGCTGCCAAACACATACAGCAGTCAAACTGAGAAAGTAGTGTTTTTTTCCTTTGGAAATGGAAATTTCCAAACTGGAAATGAAAGAGGTTACCCTAGACTCCAACCACACCTGAGACAGCGTTGGAGCAGCTGCTCCATTTGGCCAGCAAGACACCTGAACCACAACACAACGTCAAGCACGATGCAGAGCTCCAGGACAGACCACCCTGTCCAAGCCCTGCTTGACCTTCACTCCACGTCTGATTCTTTGCAATAAACCATCCGACTCACCACGAGAGCAAGTACCAGTATCTGGCCAAGCTGCTCTCAAYCGTGGCTGCCATAGGAAGGGACAAAACAGATAAAAATCGAAGCACTGACAAACGGTGTTCTTAATTTCCCAGTGTAGCTATTATTCTGTTTGGACACAGACCTAGACCAGGATTTATGCTGTGCATAAAAGCTGAAATCAGATACATCCAGAGGAATAAAGGCGGACCTGAAATTCAGCTGTTACCAGCAGCTTGCAAAGGCTGAGAGGGAGATTTCATGGTGTATGGGGCAAAATTGTTGGTTGTTTTAATACAGCACCATCAATTTTATAGTGAGAATGAAAAATACTGCTCTGAGGAAGGAACAGGAAGGTCAATACCTCCTTCCTTTATACAATTCTTTATTCAAGGATAATCCATTCTTCTTTTTGTAACTATGTCTTCCACAGGAGAAGTACATTACGATATTAAAGAGCAGATATATGATGTTTAATACATGAAACAGGCAGTGAGAACATGCTTTTCCACAAAGGACATCTACATTTTTTGAAGGAGAAAAAGAAAGGAAGAGGAGAGTATCCTTTTGCACATTTTGATTTAAAAGTTACTGATGGCTTGACCAAGGAGTCAAGAAATGCAACAAAGATATTAAAAACATCTTTGTTTTTAGAGCTGGTTTTGATTGCATTCCTAATCTCTGGGCTTATACGACAGCAAATGTTTAAGAAACACAGCAGGAATCCTTCCCATGATGAGAAAAATCAGCAAGAGGATCTGCTTAAATCAGAGCTGATGAAGCGTTCTGTTGCTTAGGGCTAACATAAGCCCTTTAAATATCTTTTGCATTTCATATGATAAACATAGATCTTGGTTTCATTCAGCAAACAAGTAAGAAAAAAAAAATAAATATAGAGGTCATGATATATGTGAAATGTAATGAAGAAACAAACCTCCCCTAAAGGTGTGGGGGCCAAAAAGCCAGGAGAGCAGTGCTGCCTTGCTCCAAACACACTGTTTTTAGCAGTCTTACCAAGGGCAAATCCAACTGTCCCCAAGTCTGTGGCTTGAGCAGTGACTAGTGCAGGCTTGGAAASGGAAATCCTACCATTTCCTTCAGGATAGATCTGGAAGAGATGGAGACTGAGCATCTAAAGAGATATATTTCAAACTCAGACCAAAGTAATGCTGTAATTGCCGAGCGGTGTGGCCATGCTCACAGGCAAAACCTCTTGGAGGACGGATACCTGCTGCAGCCACACACGCCTCTTCTGCTGCTAACGCTGCTTTTGCTGCCTTCTTCTTCTTTTTTCTTTTCTCCAGTTCAATATTTTCAGCTGGTTCTTTACATGGCCAATCTCTCTGGTCTCTGTCTGAATTAATACCAATTGAAGCAATAAATYCCCATCTAAACAGACAAAGAATTCTTCTCCTTTCAAAAATACAGATGTTGAAATCTTGACCCCAGAGCAGCAATTAAATAGATCTACACATTAAACCATGTGGTAAAAACTCAAATTTATGATTTTTTTAATAAAAAACAATTCAGACAGCCATATTGCACACCTTAAAGCATTCTGATTTTTTTCTACTTATCTGCAAGAATTAATGATCTAAAAATAGATGCTTTGAGACTCACCATAAATGTGTTTTGCTGCCCTTCTCTGACTCTACCAATGAATTAATAACACCTTATTTTCTCAGGTATGCCTGTCTTCTTGGGCAGGCATATTCCAGAGATATATTTAAAATTATCACTGTCATTTTTTCAATCCGACACTRCTAAGTTTATTCTCACGTAGCATTCACAAATATTATATCAAAAAAATGAGCAGCTACAAGCAAAGTAGCTTCAATTAATTCAGGAAGGATATCAAATCACCTTGACAGCCAGTAACAAGGAAAACTGTCTGAAGGCTTGAGGACATTATGCTCTTTTTATTCACAACTCATCTTTGCAGACTCCCTTCAGTCTGAGCTAATCCACAGCCAAGAGAACATAAATGAATGGTCTTGAATTAAAAAAAAAAAGGAAAAAAGAAAGACCATTACATCAGCCAACTTTCCAGCCTGAACTCTTGATTTAGGAGTGAGGGCAATGGGATGAATGGCCCTACTTACAAGGCACAAGATGTTCTTCAGCAGTTTCCTTTTTGTCTCCTCGTGGTGAAGAAAATCATGCTCTGAATCAGTGAACTCATTTTCACAAGTGGAAATAGTCCCTAATGATTAGATCCCAACATCTTGGCTATGTGGGAACACCTGGCAAACAGCACAAGTAGATGCAACCTTTCTTAGCTATCCATAAAATTCCTGTTCTGTCACAAAAAAATGAGAATTAACTTCCATAAAGAGGTGGGAAGTCTGACAAAACTGCCCTTTTTGCAAAATCTTCACTAAAAGAAGCCAACTTAATGAGTGCATAAACACTCACTCTCCCAGAAACTCAGACCACGAGACGATCAGAAATAATAGTCCCAGTGGAAGAGGACACAGAACCGAAGCTCTCTGAGAATCCAAGTGTTTTACAGATAGAAACACTTTCAAGAGGAGACAAAGATCTGAACGAAGCTAGACCCAGTCCCTGGGCGCTCACACGTCTGCAGAGCTGTAGGGTATGTGTGTCCTCTGCAGGCTCCCCTACATATGCGCTATATACACTTCTACATGTTGTGCTATGTTTTTAGGTCAAGACGTGAGTGAGGGTTTTGCCAGCTCTCAGACCGTTGCATTTCTCCCCAGATTGAACAAGAAATTCAGGAATCTTGTTAATGTATGGCTTAATTCTTGCTGCTGCTGACCCAGACTCTTGGCTGCTGCCACATCTTTGAGGACTTTCTCAAGACCCTGTGTGCCAAAAGTGCTGCTGCAGTCAGCAGTCCTACCAAGCAAAGCAAAGCTGTTACTGCCACTGCCTGCAAAGCTGCATGGATTGAGGTCTCCTGTACTTTGGTTACACACGGTGCTCCTAGAGTGGTGTCACCTTTCTGGGTTTCTCACTTGCTGCCTCTTTGAGAAAATAAAGCACAGGTTATGGGGAAAACTCAGGGCTGCTTGCAGGAGCTCAGCTGCACAGGCAGCTCCGTGTGGCCGTGAGGAAGAACTTGTTTGGTGTGAGGGTGCCCGAGCCCTGGCCCAGGCTGCCCAGGGAGGCTGCGGAGGCTCCTGCTCTGCAGATCTTCCCAAGGCGCCGGGATGCGCCCGGGTGCCCCGTGCTCTGGGTGTCCCTGCTGGAGCAGGGGCTGCGCTGGGGGATCCCTAGGGATCCCTTCCAACCTTAATGATTCTGYGATCTCAGAAAGGCAGCATTGAGCCTTARTACCGGCAGATTTCAAAGAGCAACTGCAGGACACGTGAATCATCCTCTGCCTACCTCCCAATGAGCAAATGAACTTAAACCTCTCAGTTATTTGGCTATAGGATTCCAGAAACAAGGCCTTGGAGACCCAGCCACTCCAAACACGGAGCAGCTGAGATGTGTGGTGTGGAGATGGACTCGCCRAGAAGCCGAAGCTGCACTTGGGAATACAGGGAATGGGCCGAGTCAGAGCAAGCGTGAGCCTGCGGCCTCATCCCTTCATCCTGTGCACTCAAAATAACTACCAAAAACAGCAGKGAAGGACGGCTGATACTCACTCACAGCATTAATTCAGAGAGGGTTTTTTTTTCCATCTTGGCTTAATTGGCTCAGAGGAAGGGTTGGTTTTGCACGGTGCCTCCATGCATGAGACTGGTCTCACACTGACTTGCTGTCTCTGAAAGAGAGATGCAGTCCTTCTCCTCCATGAAGAAGTCTCCTTTGGTGACCACCACTCCCAAGGGCAAAGGCAAGTCTGAGTATTTGGAAAAAAAATTGTCCTGGGAAATGGAGGGGCTTCATTTCCCCCTTCCCAGCGCTGCTTTCCAACAGCGGCAACGTTGTCCTTCAGCGAGGCTGGATTTGGCAGCAAAGCTGGTGAGGGACCTTCAAGGGCTGGGGAGAAGAGGGGAAGAACAACACAGATGGGCCTATGTCCTACACAGGCTCTTATCAACTTGGTCCAAGCTGTGATGATGTGCTGGATATCTAATAAATGCACCGAGCTCTTACAAGACTGTTTAATGCTCTGGGAGGGAAAACAAATACCCATGCTGTGCATATTGTGATAAGTGGAATTAACTAAAATATAGTCGTCAAGAGGCTTTACTCTAATAAACTGTCACTTTTGCCTATCAGAAGATAAATTCCGCATTTATCTTCAAGGCGAGTTCGAGCTGAACGTGTTAAAATATTTTTTCCCATTTGGTTATCTCATGTCAGAAGATCATGACATTACCACTAGCACYGAAGAATGAAAAACTTAGTGCAACGTAAGCACGTGAATGGAAAATAAACAAAGCTACCAAATATCTGAAGGGCTGAAAATTAAAAGGAGAACAAAGGGAGAAAGAAAACCAATGGAAATCTTGATTTAAGACCCCAGCAGCACATATTTAATACTCCGAGAAGCCTCAGAGTGCTCCGAACTCCACAAGGGTTAGCACACAGGTGAAGATTTACCAAAATAGCTCTTCCAAAATAACTATTATAATGTCAATCCACAGCTAAAACGCTTTCCAGTGSGGTGAAAATGCAGTGAAAATGTAATTGATGATTATGGACGTCAAGACAAGGTGCTTGTGTGGACAGCAGTTTCTGGGCTACATAAGGCAACAAAAGGCAAATGTAATTCCCAAAGCAAGACCGACGACGCAGAGAGAGGCAGAGAGATGCCAGCTCTGCAACAAGAACAGTCAAGAAGTGTGACAGCATTAGGCAAAGGCACAGAAATATACAGAACACACAATTCAGTTTTCCAAAACAGAGCCTAATACAATTGTCAAGATCGGTCTAAGGAAAAAAACAGGATATTTTTGAAGAAAATTGGCAACATGGATAGTAACATTCCTAAACTGTATTCTGTATGCCTGTGAACCACAACTCCAGCACACGTGGTTCCAGCAGAAGTACAGCTTCAACAAAAGAAGAAATGAGACCTCAGTGAAAAAATATTCCACCCAACACTACAAAAAAAATGGATCAAAAGGATATTCAAAAAGGTTTTTTAAAGTCAGCACTGTATCAGAAATTGGGCAATGCCGTAATGTYCCAGTTTATGGCACAAATACAGCACACGATTCCATAACCAATTCTCTCTCGTGCCACCAAAATAGCTCACAGAGCTCCACGCTGCTCACGTTGGGTCTGCTGAATAGCTGTCCTAGCCCGGAGAGGTACTGTCCCCTTGCAGATTAGTTCTGCTGTTAATATCAGTGTTGACAGGAGCAGCCTGTTGTACCAGCTGCCATGCTACATTTAGATAATAAATGTGTTTAAATATACCGTGAAGAAACAAAATCATGTCACGACTTCCAAAGACCTGCTCATTCAAACACCAATAAATGCATCTTTTCTGTTTGCCTACTCAYAGGACACCCTGCAACCAACGTATCCCACCACATTAATGACTGGATCAAACCCCATTTCTTAATGAAATTAATGCATGAAATTTTAAATTACCTTGGATGGAGAGTTCTGTTTTTCCCCCTTTGTGCCCAACAGGATCTGGCTAATGATGCGAATGCATCATGTGAGTTACATTAATTGCTTCTAGAGGCATCGAATTTGCTCTGCTGGGGCCTCACCTGGCTCCAGCAGCAAACACTGCTCCATGCCTGGGTTATAAGCTGCATTTAGGCACTTCCTTTCTTTTTTCCTGCTTCAAAGCCCACTTGTGCAAGTGCAGCTACCATTTTGTGGTACAAATTGAAGTGTAGGTGACACACAGGTTGAAATAAATGCAAAAGCTTTATGGGAGGGTAGGTGGGACCCAAGAGAAGCAGCATTATGTGCACATGGCAAAGGCAACGTGTGCAAGAGGGTGTTTTGGAGAAGGGAGGAAAAGGCATCCAAGCAAATACTCCCTTCCACAGATCCCACATCTCTCCAAGCACCATACCAAAACGAAAAAAAATGCAAGGTGTTGAGAAGTTTGTGTCTCCTTTCCTCCCACCACACTGCGAGGATAAGTTTTACAGCAGGTTCTGGAAATTACACCCCCTACTTTGTTATCAAGGACACCACATGGACCTTCCCCTCCCACGTATGAATCAACAACCCCATGTATAATAAACTGTACGATATGAGGCTCAGTTAAGATGCTGAGGATCTTCTATAGGCCTAGGAGGAGGGACACTGGAAGAGTCCATGGGGTGTTGTGTTTGGCAGCTAGACTACACATGCCCTCCTGCAGCCTTCCCTGTCTTCCTTGTGTTCCCTCTCCACCTGCATCCCAAATCCCACAGAGGGCAGGTCACGCTCTCCAGAAGAACCTGGGGCCTAAGCCAGAGCAACATTATTTCCTAGGAACGCACACACTGTCTAACCTAGAGCTCCCACACTGGCACRTACATATCAACAATGATATCAAAAATGCAAAATCCTTCAAAGCTACATGCAACCCAAGGGAGCTGTGAGCTCTGAGGGCTCACAGGAGCTTATTAAATGTTTGAAGGCACCCAGATATTGGGGATGGAGGAAAGCAGGAGTGGTGGCACAGACGGGCAGAYCTGTAGCTTAACCGACAGGCTCAGCACAGCTGAAACCACAGGTTTCCTAGTAACGTAGGTGCATTAAAAATGAAACACTGCTGTGTGCTCTCAGCTTCTACTTTGAAGCATGAAAGGTCCAGCCATTCTCACTTATCCGTCTTAAGCTTTTTCAAAGGGCAAAATCTGACATCCTGTGTCTCTGATGCAAACGAATGYAAGCTGCCTGTCCCCTCCATCACGTGCACATGCAACACACACATACACGATGGMAGTGCTAACACAAAGTGCTGCACAGTGCTGTGAACACAGCCTGTGAAAACTGCCACCGGGCCTGCCTGGCAGACGCTGCTTCTGAGACTGCTGGGCTCCAGGGGATGGGAGCAGATGSGATATTCCTAGGTCAGATGGGATCTTCCTCACTGATAATTTTTAAGCTATTAAAAGGGGATTTCAATCTAAGATGATATTCTAATTTGCAGATTTTGTACAGAATATTTTACAGAATTTATGCCAATAATGAGCATTTATGCTAATGTGCAGTACTGCTCTGATATTTCTTGAAAGGCATCTGAGACCAGGATGAGATTAACTGGAGCACTGGAAGTCTTGTTTTCTCTAAGAGGAATTTCATATATTGCATTGCCAGGTAAAGTGGGACTTCTGATGGAAAAGACACCTGCATCCTAAGCTGAGATTAATCCACACACTACACCCCTGCAGGCAGTTTCAGTGYGAATGGAGTAGGGATAAAGTCAAAGAGCACCTTAGCAATTCCAAGGGGGGAATTTTGTTTCTGGCATTTGTTAAAACAGCCACTCACAATGGGGGTCTATTTGCATATGCAAAGTAATTGATGTGTCTCCTATGAAACCCCAAATCTYGGGTGCATTTTGGTGAATAGTTGCAGATTTTAATCCGGATCTTTCTCTTTGCTTTTACTCGCTTGCTCTTAAACAACACAAGTGGAAGAGCAGTGATTCACCAGAACAAGGGGAGTAGGGAGTAGCAGGTTGTTTGAGAAGACAAATGATGCTGTAGTGAAATCAAGAGGTCTCCATCATCCCGGAGAGCACTAGAGTGGAACAATGAGCCAAACGAACACGGGAGCCTCCTGACACGATGGGACAGCCCACGGCTACGGCACCACTGCCACCGACATGAGCACCAACCTACACTGCGGTTCTGCACGTAAAGGGAGGCCCACWGAGCTCTTATCCTGAAATCAGCAATCCAGCTCAAACACTTCCATAAGGATCCCTGGTTATGGTACCATTTCCCTTGCCTGCAATGGAAATAAAGCAGTGCAACTGTGTAACACACAGGCTAAACCACCTGCACAATATACCCTTTCACAATATTAAGTGTGTTAATGCAATTAACACATTTGTAGCCTCTTTTTTTCAGCTAATGGAGCATTCCTTAACACCACCTCAACCCCCAGGGCTGTTGTCAAGACTTGTGTTTTCTTCTAATGCTCAACAGAAATACTTTCAGGGCGAGGATTTACTTTTTATCAGGCATCTGTGCAGGGAAATCAGTGTATAGACCTACAGCAATAGCWTGCAACTAATGTTATTGCAAAAATAACTTTGCACTGAGACTATAAATATTCACCTAGCTCCTCATTTTCCCTCCCTTATGATGACGTACTTCACTTGTCCACTCTTCTGACATGCAGCAGGAAGAGTGGAGATACCCCTGGATTTGGGCTAAATGCAGATCTGTCCCCATTCAGTAGTCACTAATCAAAGGTGCTATAAATTCATTGACTTCTTCCCTAAAAGTCAGAAGTGCCGGTCATGAAAATAGAATATATCTTTGCTCTTCTGGCTTGCAACTGCCCTCTCTAGGTCTATACATTCAAATCAGCACAGAAAATAGTGTACCCACTAATGACTTTGAGGTGGAGAGAGAGAGAGTTAAAACCGAAGGGTTTGTAGTCACTGATAACATCAGCCTTACACTCAGAATTGCTACTGCAAMTATTGTGAAGCACTCACATAGCTGTATTCTTGATGATCCTTCCTTGGTCCATTTTCTGCCCAATACCGTGCACAACAAACACAATGTGACTAGTCTGTGGTGGCTTGTCTTCTAACGTGGCTTCTTCCACATAGCCTCTGTGTAGCCTTGTCCCACTGCTTGACGCTGCAGGAAGAATATTATTCTAGATCAGTTACATTCAACGAAGTGCGATGCTCTATATACGTTAACTGACCAGTGATTTGTCTCAGATCAATGCATTAAAGTATTCTGAAAATAACATTACATATAAATAACGTGTATTTTTCAATGTCTGCAGTTTTAAAGTTCTGAAAGATTTGAGCAATTGGGTGATATTAATTGTATTGGCCAATTAATTATAGGCCATTTCCGCTGTGACAACTAATTTCACAGTTGTTTTGAAAGAGAAAACAACAACAAAAACCAACCACTTTTTAGAAAACAGTTGGTTAATTGTCTATCTGCTTATGTAGCACAACTAGGTACCCTTCTGTGTGCCTCCAAACATCCTTACCTCTCTACCTTTCTTCCAGAGTATTAAGCAATTATTGAAATATTTTTGTCCCAAAATTGCTAGGCTGGGCATTCTCTCCGRGCCCATTAAGACAGCTGGTGGAAAAGCTTCACAGTTTTTCACTTTTACAAGGAATATTTCATTTTGCTTCACGTAGATCCAGCTCCACGTTTCCCCACTCAGTCTCCATGTCAGCAGCCAAGCCAAGAGTCAGTCACCCAAGGCAACTAGAGCTACTAACTCTCCACCCTGCTGCTGGCTTAGGAAAGCCACTGGCAAAGTGTGTCTCCATCCCCCTCTAGTGACAGACCAACAGAGAAGGCAACAGCCTTGCACAAGGGCTCCCTGTGCAAAGGGGAGAAAGAAGCAACCCAGCAACCCCCTCAGATGGCCATGTAGAGGAGGACAGCACCTCTCCCCATGATAAAAGCTAAATCAACTGATCTGTTTTTTTTTTAAAGTAGTAGGAAAACAAAGAATGAGCATTGAGCATATGAGATGTGCAAATCAACATTTAAAAACTGCAGAATTAAGGTCACTTTTGCAACACGAGCTCTTGCCATGGTCAACACAAGCATTAGGATGATGCCTGTACCTACACGATCACATGGCAGTTTTTATAAATGACAGATTTAGCTTGTCAAGTGAGCTGCTATTTGGGATACTTCTCTCCTGATTTTTTAAAATGCATCTTGCGTATTAGTTACCACACACTGTACAAATCACATTCAGGATAGAGTACTTCATTTCTCCTGGAATTTTGAGCAATAGCACTGAGTTATATTAATTCTTGCCAAATATTAATTAAATATCTGCCCATTAGCCATGAGGGGTATGAGGGCATTAATTACAGAGGCTTGGAAATGAGAGCCAAACCTGCATCTTGTCTATTCAGATAAGAAGAACAAAACAGGAGGAATTTGCTTGAATTCTTAATGCAGACGTCCAGCAGAGAGGACAAGTTTCAGTGTTAGGTCCACTGACTCTGGAGCTGGTAGTTTTGAGCTTAAATGAGAAGGATTCTTATGAAAAAGAGTTTCCCCTCCCCTAATACACTGGCCTTTCAGATGAACAGTAAAAAAGCAGGAGCTGGAGAGAGGGAAGGTATGATCATGTATTTAAGGAATGAGGCACAATATGCAAGTACACAAGGGCAAAGTTACACTGGCAGAAAGAACCATAATTTTTTATATTAGAGCTGCTAGATTTTGCAACTCTAATATTTTAATATACTTATTATGTATATAGCTATTGCATCCAAAATAATAATAAAACAAGTAATGAAAATACATCGTAGCTATTCATGTCTAGATGCAAGCACCTACAATAATGTAAAGCACCGAATATAATCCTCTGCAACACTGCAATGACAAAAATGGGCTCAGCACATATCCGAACTCCATCTTCTCTTCCTAGCGTTAAAGCAAAAAACTGTTAAAAAAACAGTATTTCCAATATTGTTTACAAACTCTGAGCAAAATTACCTTTGGAAAACCCCAACTTTTGTGTGACAGTTCTTGCAATTTTAGATGTTGTTGCGTCGCTGTACAGATACACTTCATCCACACTGTGCCAGTCCACATGGTTGCGGCTCAACTTTAAACTATGAATAGCTGCAGCAAAAGGGAACAACATTTAATTTAGATGGGTAAGAGGAAAAAAGGTCTTTTTAGGCAGAGAGTGAAAAGGGAAATTCACACAGAGTAAAGCTAGAGCTCTATTATATCTAAATCTGCATTACTTCTTACCTTGAAAAGATTTTGAATTTAAGATTAATCAGAACATGAAGAAGTTTGAAGGTCACCCCTGAGGACATTTCACATCCTCCTCCCACTCCCATTCCTTCTTTGGGGATAGTGACCTTCCAAAATCTACTTTTTAGCCAAAAAACAAAATACAGGGGGAGCAAGGGAATGAATCCCAAAAGACTGCAGGTTGCTGGGATGACCAGGCGGCTGTCACATGTGTGTCACTTGCTAGCAAAGGGCAACTGCATTCCTATTTTCTTCCTCCTGTATCTGTACAACGAGATCCCTGCTTTGGCTGCGCCTGCAGCCCTCTGCAGTTACACAAATAGATGCTTTCAGAGCTCCATTACTAGAAGGCTCTGCTGGACCTTTTATCTTTTCAGAAACGTCCAGGAGTTGGAAACGCAGCTCTGTGAACAAGCCTCTGAATGAGGATTTTCTGGCACAGAACAGAATCTGGGTCTTTCAAAAGCCACTAAGAGCTCTAGTGCCTTTGTGCACTTAGTGTCTTTTCCAGATTTGGAACGGACTGAACTCCGGGACCAAACTCATGCTGCACGGCTCGACTGTCAGGATTAAGCACGGCAGGCACGTTATGATGCAGGTTGGACTCTCTGCTCTAAGCTTCGGGCTTGCATGGGCAGCACAGTATTGCAGCTCTACTCCCTAGTAATTTATATTTCACCAAGGTTTGGAAATCTGTTGCTTTAGCCTCAACTAACATGACAGATGAAACATTTAGAAGAGCTGTAAATTAGCAGTGGTTGCAATGTGGCAAAGGTGTTATTTAGCTGTGTCAGCAGGTCATGGTAATAAGCCTGCAGTCATAGAAAGGGCTTGGAACCACATCTTTTTTTTTTTTTTTTTTTTTTTTTTTTTTT